>NW_015646165.1:306236-315611 GCF_001515625.1 Sinocyclocheilus rhinocerous | reverse complement strand
CACATACACACGATGCGCAAAACTCCGCATTTGAACGGTCAATAGCAAATACTTAAACTAATAACAAAACAGTAGCTGATTCAGAAGCGCCAGATTGTCATAGCAAAGTCAGAATTACCTCCTCTCCTAGGTTCATGAAACGGTCGTCCATAAAATGCATTGCTGTTCTGTTGTAAGTAATCTTAAAGATTCCTAAATGCATCTACTTTCGGAAGGTGAAATAAAGTGCTTTTGCTTTCGCCTAGAAACACACTAACTGCGGTTACTGAAACCATGCCTTCTTTCTTTGCGTGCACATTTGGGCACATTATGCAAATATTTCCACATAGTGGGGTAGATATGTGGGGGCGTGTTAGGACGAGCCGTTTTAGGGGGGCGTGGCAGAGTCTTAACTTTGATAAAGAATATCTCTTTGGTTTTGAGACTTTAGTCTTTGCAACTTCGGGGATCTTATCTAAGCACAATCAGCTTGTAACACTCCAAAGAGAAAGGAAAACTTGAAATCGCATCATATGACCCCTTTAATTATGGATTTGTTTCTTAGAAACACGTATCATTTTGCATCACAAGATGTTAATTGATGGACTGGAGTGGTGTGGATTACTTGTGGATTATTGTGATGTTTTTATCAGCTGTTTGGACTCTCATTCTGACGGCACCCATTCACTGCAGAGGATCCATTGGTGAGTAAGTGATGTAATGCTAAATTTCTCCAAATATACTCTGATGAAGAAACAAAATCATCTACATCTTGGGTGGTTTGAGGGTGAGTAAATTTTCAACAAATATTCATTTTTGGGTGAACTATTCCTTTAAAGCAGAATACACTACTGTTCAAAAGTTTGGGGTCAGAAAAGTTTGATTTATCCGGAATTATTTCAGGAGAATGCATTAAATTGTTCAAACGTGACCGTAAAGACTTTTATAATGTTACAAAAGTTATCAATTTCAAATAACTGCTTTTCTTTCTATTCATTAAAGAGGTCATGAACTGAGAAATCAAAATTCCCTTGATCTTTTGACATATAAGAGGTCATTGTACTATAAAAACATCCTGTAAGTTTCAGAACTCAAAACTTAGTCTAAAAACAGCTTATATTGAAGCCAACCTGCCAAAATGACAGGTTGTGGAATGTGTCACTTTATGACGTGATAGTGTGGCTAAACCCCGCCTCCACAGAAGAAGATCAACGCCTGCTTCTACATCACTGCCTGTTTAGCCCCGCCCACCGATTTGCATATGTCATGTAGTGCAAATAACGCAGAACGCAGAAACCAAATGAAAAAGATGCTCCGAAGAAAACAAGATGCTGTGCAGTGCCAAGTTGTGGAAAAACAGTCTTTGCATTGTCCTTCCTTCTTTCTGATCTTAACATTAGGAAAGAGTGGATTAATTTTATATTTAATGAAGATCCAGGTTTCGTCAATAAGAACTTGGTCCTTTGTTCACTTCATTTTACTGCGGATTTGTTTATAAACAAAGCAAAGATTGAAACTAAAAGACGATGCTGTGCCGAACATAGCCTATTGGATCCAACAGTAATCCAACAGCACCATACAAGTGTGAGTAACTGTTTTTATTACGTGGTCACTATTGCTTTGTCTGTTATTACAGATCGTTTGATATGCACCGAGTATTTATGCATTTTTAACCTAAATCACAGCAGCGTCCATCTGTGAAGGATGTAGGCTGTCAAACATACACAACTGTTAGCCAATCATAGCAGTGGGCTTTTACTTCTGAGTCTACAATCCACCACACCTATTCAAACAGAGCGTTCCGATGAGGACAGAAAATAGCATATTACTTCTAAATTATGATGTATTTTGATGTAAAAATCTTGATAACATTATAAGTGGTCCTCAGAGAACAGTACAAAAATAATAAAAAGGCAGTTCATGACCCCTTTAAAGAATCCTGAAAAAATAAAATTTTCCACAAAAATATTAAGCAGCACAACTGTTTTCAACATTTATAATAAATAAATAGCAAATCAGCATATTAGAATGATTTCTGAAGGATCATGTGACACTGAAGACTGAAGTAATGATGTTGAAAATTCAGCTTTGCATCACAGGAATAAATTACTTTTTAAAATGTATTCAAATAAAAAAACAGTTATTTTCAAATGTAATAGTAGTATTCCACAATATTACTGTTTTTACTATATTTTTGATCAACTAAATGCAGCCTTGGTGAAGCTGACTTTTTTCAAAAATATTTTTAAAAAGTTACTGACTTTTGAATGCTACCATACATAAAAAAGTTTCTCTTTTTTTTTGCTACACAAGCTAAATTTAAAGAAGCAATTCATAACACAACATAAGAATGCAGCATTCTTAATCTTTCCACGAGGGATTTTTGCAATTGTAACGTAATTGCAAAAATTCTTCTTCAGTTTCTAGTTAAACACATCTGGTTTAATGGCCTAGACAACTTGCTGGCAGTTTGTTACCGCCACACTAATGTTAGTATAAAAAAGAGGAAGATGCACACTTTGGCCAAATATTTCTGTCTTACATACAGTATGTTTCTGTCTCAAGTGTACTTAGCAGAAATAACACACCTGTGCACTTGGTGGGCCAGATTCCTCTCGGATCAGCAATAAATGACTCTGTCCCTCCACCAACACCTCTTTTTTATATCTTCCCCCTTCCAGAGAAGAAAAAGAGGACAAAAGCGAAAGATAAGATAACAATAATACCCCTAAACGGTTAAAATGACAGTCTTCATAGAAGAGATGAGAAAGAACAAAGTTCTCACCCTCATGCGACTCAAGTGGAAGATAACTTCCTGTGATGAATCTGTTTACTAAAGCAGATTTTCCACTGCGAAGGCTACCCAGAACCCCCTGTATGCGGCAGAAAGATCATATTTTACTCCAAAAAACAGATCTCATCTGAAACTCCTGAGGACACATTTGAGACTACTAGGGTCTTTTCACATGAGAAACTTAAGCAGGATTTAAGCACAAGTCTCCATTTGTCCTCTTTTAATTTTGTTGGTGTTTAGAAGAAACATTTTGGATTTTAAAGAGATCTCATTTGTGATTTTTCTTTCCTACAGGCAAAGATGTATCCTTACTCAACAGTATGACAAAAGTTAAAAATAAATCTTTTTAGCACACTAAACCAACTGAAATATTGTTTTCATAGATGTATGACTAAAATTATTTGAAATTGTTGTTTATATGCTTCAGGAATTAAAAAAAAAAAGTGTTTAAGTTTTCTCACCAATCGCAGTTCTGGAATAGCACGAGTTAGGGTCCATTCCTGGCTATTGGCACATGAAGCTGAAAAATTAAAAGTCAACATTAAGTCATAACTTCAAATCAATGAAGAAAATATGTGTGCAAAACACCTCACCCTCATGCTATGACACTGTAGGGCGTTTGAGTGGCTTTTAATGTGTCACTATGTGTTTTATGCAATTGCTAGGGTGTTTTTGGGTGTTTTCCAAAGTAAAAAGTATTATATATTATACAAAAGGTTGTATATTCAAGATGACCCCTTTTGACTAAAGTGGTGGCATTAGTTTTATGTACAGTCACCAAACTCAGAAATATATTGTTCTCATGAAGCCGGACAACTTTCTATATCATAGTCATTAGCTCCGCCCAACAGGAAGTAAGCTATTTTGGATTGAATGTGGATTTTTTTTTAAATCTCGGAAATGTTCAAACTCATGTGATCACCAAAGTTGGTCAACGTAAAACACCAAGACATTGAAGATGCTGAATGACAAACAGATTTTTGATATCTCAAATGGTGTTGCCATGGCATGGGATTAAATGAATGACAAAAATGGAAATCAGGAAGAGTCTCATATCTTCTAAGTGCATTGTCTAATTTAGATCAAACTGGGGTTCTATATTTTGTAATATTCTAGTCTGTATTGGTGCTTACCAAGTATAATATAAATAAAACTGCAACAGAAAAATAGATGAATGAATCATATAACAGAAAATGGAATGGGATATGTGCTGATTTATGAATATTCTAGTCTCGGTAGGTCAGCTACTGTATTTCTGTTTTCCAGAAAAGATCTCTCATATTGATCTACGGCCTTAAATCCCCTTGTTCTGACCCTTGATGTCAGTGATGTGAAACTTCAGATGACTCACTTACAGGAAGAGACATGATTTTATGACTATACAGTGATCACAACACTCACTGAGCAGCAGAATTAATGACATTATCACTTCCCTTCATTTTTCATGACTATCAAATTCAGTTCAGGCCTAAGGATGCTTTCTTATAGCAATCTGTGTCCATTTAAACACAGATCAGGCATTGCTCAGCCCTTCTGTTGCACATTTCTATGCTGCATCGAAGTGCAGTTTGATTGCACTGTAGCCTCAGATGACGGTTCATCTGGAGGTGTTATAAATCTCTGATAATTCACAGGGCGTGAAGGACTGCAGGTGTATCAGTGCAGCAGTGAGCATGGAGCTCCCACACCCCTCTCCGCTTTATATTGGAAGTCTTAGCACACGCTCACTATTTTTCACCAGAGGTTCAGATCCGGCACACAGTGATAGACGAGCACGTCACCTCGTTTTTTGTGTGCCTGCACAGCTGTGTCACCCTGTGGGTGCAGCAAGCAGCGGATGAGATGCTTTTGTTAAGGGGGGTGCTTCGGTGCGATACAGTACCCTTGTGACCGGCGTGGACTGATTAAAGCAGTTCACGACGCACAGATGCAGGAGTTCACAGCTTAGATCGGCATACCATCTGAGTTGGCACTAGTGCTGTTTGCAGTTTCCTCTCTCACGCGCCACCCACGACACAACGGAAGAGGTTTAACCCCCTCCGAATTCAGCGCAATTCTATGAGGTCATTGTATGGCAGGGCACATCAGGAGTCGAGCCAGTGTGGTTAGACAGTGCGATCCTTATGTGCCATATACAACACGCCACCCCCTCCATCTAAACGGACGCTCTATGTGTTCAATTCTAAAGCTGGTCTCTCTCGTTGTCAAAAGGACCCCTCCTCGCATACCCTCACTCCCATTCATTTCATCTGTGACTCGCTCCCTGGCATAACCCAGCCACACAACAGGCAACTCTCTCAGCCCTCCCTGTTGCCATGACAACCCCACCTCCAGCCACTGCTTCTGTTCACTCGGAGAACACATACGTAAATATTTTGTATGCGCATGCGTTGTGTGTACAGACACATCAGACCTTTTGCTCATAGCATATAGATCACACACCCCTGTATTGAATTTCACTTGTACAATTACCAATTATATCCTACCAAATAAGGAACCTAATCATCAAATCTATATTGTTGAGAAACATAGACGTTGTTTGAAAAGAATCCTTTGTTCAACAAGCTCTGCATATAAATTAGTTGAAGGCATCTCTGCAACATTACAACAGATCATTAGAAGGAAAACCGACTTACTTTGCTTGGGTGGATTTGAAATGCCTGTGGATACAGACACTGTCTGCGTATTTGAGTTATTTCTCCACTACAAAAACCAATGCTTCACCTCCAGTTTAGAGTGCTAAAATTCATGGCTGGATATGGTTTGAAATTAAGAGGCTGGTGATGAAAGGATTGAAGCTTCCATGAAAGAATGAGATCAGAATACAGGAAGTGGGTGGAACATCAAAGATGGGATTAGGATGTTGGGCAAAATTATGCTGCCTGTGGCATGGGTATTATCAAATTTGTTTACCATTCCAATTTTTCCAGTGCAGAAACAGAAACAGTAGGGGGTGGTTATAAAGAAAAGGCTAGGATGCTTTCAGCGTCTTAAATCTACACCCCTAGGCATTAGAATTAATAAAAGCAGAATTCCCCAAATGTGTGTACAGACTTCCACATGTCAATTTTTAAAATTAATGCCAACTAAAACAACAAGACAATAAATCAGTTAAATAAATAATAAAAACTCTGTCATCAGTCCTTATGTCATTCCAAACCTGTATGACTTTCTTTCTTCTGTGGAATACAAAAGATGTTTTTAAAAAGTCTTTTTTATTTTCAGACAATAAAAATAAGTGGAGTCCAATATTGTTTTACACCCCACTGACTTTCACTGCATGGATAAAAACACTTTTTTCCTTTTGTGTTTCACAGAAGAAAAAAAGTCATTCAGGTTTAGAATGACACGTTTTTGGGTGAACAATCCCTTCAATGTAAATGCAGCATTTAGAAAACTTGTAAATGGATTGCAGATGTTCATACACAAGGAAGCCCTCATTTACAAAATGTGCAAACTACCTGGCGTGACCCCCTCCCATTTTCATAAACAATCCTGCTTCTATTTATCTGAGAGTTTCAGTTGTGAATGGATGAGTAAGTCATGTTCTCCTACCTTCCTCTTCACTGGATTCCCTCTGAATGGTGCTATAGACTGGGGTCACAATGGTTGCACTGGTTGCAACTGGAGTGCTCTTGGTAAAAATGCCACTAATAAATCTTAGCATTTTGCGGTCACGTGCTGAAGCCCCCTGGGACTGAGCTGTTCTAAAGTCTGCTACCATTTGACCACCTTTGCACTTCAGGAGGTCCTCAGATAGACAGTTCAGGTCACTGTTGTCCAGGGTGCGACTCTTTCCTTTGCGTTGAGGCTTGGTAATCAAGGCGACAGGGGTCGGAAGAGATGTAGATCCTGACTTTAATCTCTCTGCTCGAGGGCTTTGGGTTCGCATGGCTATGATGTCCCCTTCAGTGGGTTTCTTCATCCCAACACCCCCTTTGAGGTGTTCATCGCAAGGTTTCACCTCGCTTACAGCCCACGATGCCCGAAAAGATCCAGGAGTTGGGCTGGTTGGGGACTGGATCCTGGTCCGACTGTCCTTACGGTCAAGGCTCTTGGAGGAGGCATGGATGCTCTCTCTGGACTCTTTAAATTCACGGCCACCTCCGTGAGCTTTAAGGAGCGACACAGGCCGCTGGGTTGCACGGACTGGGATGTCACCAAGATGCCTAGCTACATCCCGGGAAAAAGAGGTTTGGGGCATTCCAGTGGATTCTCTGGCTCTTCCATTCTCTGTGGTGGGTGAGATCATTGATTTTTGTCTATCTCCGGGATGAACACCATCTGCAAAAAGTGCCTTGTCCTCGCTTGGGCTTTGGAGTATTTCCTGTTCCACTGAGAATTTGACAGATTCTCCAGCTTCCAGCTCAACAGCCTCACCCATTTTCTGGCGTTCCTGGCCCTCATTATTGAATCCAGTGTGCTTGAGATGTTTCGCTCCATCGGAATCGTACACTGCTCCCCCCACAGCCAGCCTAGACTTCTCCAACTCATTTTCCTCAGTGGTTTCTACCTTCACCAAGGTGAGGGAGATAAGGTAGGTGGTTTTTGACTGTGAGGTCCCGGTTCGGTTCATGTGGTCCAGAATTTCTCAACAGATCAAGGACAGAAAATAAATTCAAAGAGTCAAATAATGTTCAGTGGCTTCTACAGCGGAAAGAAATCAAAGAATTCACAGAAAGAGACAATTCAGGCAAGTATGTCAAAAAGAAGTGAACCGTGACCTCGTTCCCTAGAGTGGGAAAGAATTTAGCTAATGTCCTTTGTGCTCTTTCACACCTTCATGTTTCTTCGCAGACTTCATTCTCTTCATAACACTGTTCTCTGGTCCTCTCACACCTATTTTAAGCATGCAGACATGTGCCCACCTCTCCACACCTGCATGAAAAGCATGCTCCCGATTCCATTGACTACATTCAACAAGAGTCAGATTTGAAGGCAAAAATTACAATGAACGAGATGGAAACGAGATCGAAAATTCCTTCAAGGACGACAAAGAGTAAAATTACATCTGGGAGACATGCAGAACTGGTAACCTCAGATCAAGGCACATCGTTTCACCAACCTGCTCCACGGCGAGTGGAGGAGATGCTGACAGACTGAAGAGTCAAACTGAGGAGTCAGTCTAAATGCCACTTGGATCGTTGGAAATGTTTACGGTAAGTCCATAGAGAGAGATCCCAGTGTCCCCATACAGAGTCTATTCATCACGCCTCCGGTGATCAGTGCGTCAAGCAGTCGGGGATGTCAATAAAACAGACACGCAAGACAATCATGCCTAATTCTAGAGAGGAAGCTGCATCTCACGCTAAAGGTTTAGACGAGTTACGCATCATGAACAAGGGTCCCTCAGATCTCTCCAGTTGAAGGTCTTCTCCAAACCCACGCAGAACGGCACCGTGCAGGAATACCCTGCTCTCTCCATCTCCTGCTTCTCTCTCTCTCTCTGCCCTTGTCACCAGCCAGACAGCTCCCAGCCCCTGCTTTCCACAGCCTGCTCCCCCTCCTCTCGCTCTCCCTCCCTCCCTCCCTCCCTCGCCCGCCCGCCTTCTCCCTCTCTTTTCTCTTGCTTGCACACTCTCTCCTGCTTAAAAAGCAAGAATCAGTGATGTGTTGAGGAATAAAGACAGACTGTAAGGCTTGCAAGGTTCTGACAGGGAAAGAGGATCAACCGCTCAAGAAAAACACAATTTGAGTGGTTACGTGCAAAGCTAATCAAGACTGACACATCAATTAAACAAATTTTGCACTCGATCTAGTGCCGTATCAGGCGGCAACGTGCCACATATCACAGTCACAGTCAGTACAGTGATTCAGGAGCCGACGTGTGTCCCCACCTTTTCTTTCCTAGACACTGAGCTTGCTTGTTACCAAGGTATTCCAAGGCTAAACTCCTCCTCCTTCATGCACTGATTCCATCTAGTCTCTGGCTCCCATTCGCTATCTCCATATCTAACCCCCTGCGCTGTGCACTGACTGTCCTTGCCAAGGTGTGTATGAATGAGTAAGTGACTGTGTGAGGGCATGCAATATTATTGACAAATTTATTGACTGATCTGTTTGTCAAGTGGGCTTGGTTAAATACTACATTGAGTAAATACTACACTCAAATTGATTCAATGCACTCAGAAAAAAAAGATACAATAGCTGTCTCTGTTGCGGTACCCTTTCACAAGGTACTAATATGTACCATTTAGATCAGGGGTCTCCAAACTCTGCCCTGGAGGGCCGGTGTCCTGCAGAGTTTAGCTCCAACCCTAATTAAACACACCTGAACCAGTTAGGTTTTACTAGGCATACTAGAAACTTCCAGGCAGGTGTGTTGAGGAAAACTGGAGTTAAACTCTGCAGGACACCGGCCCTCCAGGACCGAGTTTGAAGACCCCTGATTTAGATACTAATATGTACACCTTAGGTACTAATATGCACCCTTTGGGGATAAATAAGGTACAAAGGTGTACCTTTTGAAAGTGACAGCAGTGAAAGGGATGAGAGTTTAAAAAAAATAATAGCTGTCCCATGCAAGATTATTTGGATGTCTGGGGAAAAATGTATATATATATATATATATATATATATATATATATATATATATGTATGTA
>NW_015646165.1:269624-306123 GCF_001515625.1 Sinocyclocheilus rhinocerous | reverse complement strand
TATATATATATATATACACACACACACACACACACAGTTAACATATTTTACACTTGTATTTTCTATTAGAAGTGTAAAAGGGGTAAATGAGGTACAATGGTGTACCTTTTGAAAGGGTATCGCTTCAGTGACAGCAGTGACAGATATGAGAGTTAAAAAAATATAGCTGTCCCACGCAAGACTATTTGGATGTATGGGGAGGAAAATTATATATATATAAAAAAATTTTACTGTATGTATATGCACACACACACACACACACACACACACACACACATTCTTGCATATGTGGTTTACGGGGACTCTCCATAGGCTAATGGTTTTCATACTGTAGAAACTGTATTTTCTATCGCTCTGCACCAACCCTACACCTAAACCTGGCAATTTTTGAATTCCATAAAACACCATTTAGTATGTTTTTTAAGCCTTTTGGTTTATGGGGACACAGGAAGTGTCCTCATTAACCATGTTTATATTGTAGTAGTACCCATGTCATTATACACATTTGTGTCCTCATAAACCATATGTACCAGAACACACACACACATTTAACACATTTGACACTTTAATAGAAAGTAACAGAATCCAAAAGGTCCACATTTTGATAAAAACGTGTTATGACAGCCGTGTTAACGTTTGTTATGACTGAAGCACCTCCTGTTACTGTTTTGAAATAGTTTGATGACAAAGTAGGTAATGTTCATGGGTTCTTGTAGAGGTAGGAGTTTCCTTTCAATTGGCAGTCGTATTGATTTTACAAATCAATCATATATGCTATTGATTGCTATCAATCATGAAAACAGATGTCATTTAACACTATTCAACAGAACATTTAGGAAGAGGGCATGCAGTTATTTGTGTCTAAAGTCTCTCATTGAAATTTTTTTTTTATTGATTTGCTTCTCTATTTATTAGTGGATTAGTCACTATTACTATTGCTCCTAGTTAAGGGATTTTAACAAAACACTTAAAGGGACAGTTCACCCAAAATTCCCCCAAAAAACCACTGAAATGTTTTTCGAAATGATTTTGTATTCCACAGAAAAACAAAATGCACGCAGGTTTGGAATGGCATGAGTAAATTATGAAAGAAATTACCCTAGCAACCAACCACAAGACCTTAGCAACCGCATAGCAACACGCTAGAAACCTCTCAGAATACCTTATTAACCACATAGCAACATCCTGGCAGCCACAGGCAAACACCACTCACATTTTTATCAGAAAATTCAAAACACTATAGTTTGTTTAATTTTATTGTATGTTATTGTCCTGCTAAATATTCTCTGTGCTAAAATTTCACGGTCGACATCTGTCTTGGAGATCTCGCACTCAGAAATATGTTTTCCCTTTCTCTCTCTTCCCTAAATCGCTGTCACTCTGCCTGTCTCCCACTCGCTTGGCTCCCTGCAGTAAGCAACATTTAAATGTGTCAGTCCTATTCTCAAATCCCTATGCTCAGAAGCCAACAGCAACGACTTCCCCTTTATAGATTCCTTCACTTTTATTTTATTCCCATCAAGCATAATTTGAATCATCATATGACTATGTGGGCTACATAAATCATGTTCAAAGAGCATCCACTTGTTTTTTACTATTTCATCTAATCTGTTCTGCAACGTTGTTTACAGACATCATTAGTGATGCTGGTTAATACAAGAGAACAAATGGAAAATTATAAAATGAGTTAACCTAGGGACTATATGATAGAAACAATATCATAATATAAATATCTTATTTTAATTTTGGTTCTGGCTAACAGATAAATAAGGTGTGAGATTATGCTCATAACGTCTTCATATTGAGCTACAATCTAGAGTGACGAATGCATAAAACGCTCGCAAGAGGAAGTGCGTGGAGGAAGTAAATTGTAAGGAGTATCAACAAACATTATATTAAAGATGCATTAGTCAATGACCCCATATGTCTTGACCTGAAAATATGCACACATGGCAATGCTCACTCCTAACAGGATTTATAAATGTTGCATCGTAAAATAATTGAACTTTTATGTCTTACTCGATGGATGCCAGATTATTTAAAACCCAACAGCAAATTTAATTTGTAATCTTATGGTAAACTAAAAATAATTGGGTCAGATACGGAGAGTAAGAGCAGCACTATAGACAGGTGGTGCCTGAGATGGAGAGGATGTGGCTTTCGTGGTCAGCAAGAGAGCGTCAGACAGGAAATGGACCAGCACTTCGTGTTCAAAAGCTTGCCACCATGACGATGTCTCTAAGATGGTGCTAATGTTTCAACCTGGGCCTCTTTAAATTAACATCCATGATTCTGATTCTACATCCGGACTGTAGTAACAGTTCATCATCACAGTCTAATGGAGGAGCGTGTGCATTTGGAGACGTCTACTGGATGTATAATTCAATTTAACATGAGTTAAAACATTTATGTTCCTTTTTATCTGTCTGCCTTCCCTAAAATATACATTTGGGACATTTTACAATATGACATTATTACAAAGCTCAAGATAACAAACATAATACTGCTGAAAACTGAACAATCAATAGCAGTTAAACCATGTGAAAATGCAGTGAAAGGCATTTTAACTTACACAAGGAGCTGACAATCGACTAGTAAACTTGTTTTCTTCTGAGGGTGATCTAGATATGAAATACTATCAGAATCTGGCTCCAACTGAGTTGAATTCAAACAGTGTGCTGTTTATGTGCAAGTCAGTCTTGGTAAGTACAGACCCCTAAAGACCCTTAATATACATCTCAACTTGCAAAACCATATGGGAATCTATCAGCAAGTGTTCTAGTGGACAAAATAAACAATCTCATGATATTTACGAGACCTTTCAAAGGAACTCAGGCTCACCTTGAATGCTGTGGAGGAAAACCTTTAGTCCTGTCCTGAGCTGCCTGTCCTCAACCCTCTCCAGCTGTTTGAGAAATTTGTTTACGGTGTTTTGCAAGCTCGCATGTCTTTTCACCTCAGCTCTAATTGCAGTCGAGTGTGTAACTTTATTTGTGCTATTCATATTTAGACCAAAGTGACTGCTCAAACTGCATGGAGTTTCTCCTGTAACCCATCAGCATTTCCTGCCCGTTCTTTCATGTCAATGTCACGTACAGAAGCAGAAAGCTGTTTAGACTCTAGGTATGCAGCTCAGAGCAGAAGTAGATTTGCTTGCATGAATTTCCTCTCTCTCTTTCTCTCTGAATTTACTTCCTGATTTTATAAACTGTCACCATCTCATAGGCTGCTTTCTCGCAAACAGGATTTTGTGGTAAATTCAAGGCAACCGTAAAAAAAAAAAAAAGACTTATGTTTCAAACTGCAAATCAGGTTTCAAAAAGACAGACTCACATTTATTTTCAGATTTAGAGCTGTAATGGTAAAAACTCAGTACTGATATGGCAATATATATATATATATATATATATATAGTATATATATATATTATGATACCAATAAGGGAATTGTGAACTGACAAAATAGGTTTGTCAGACAACAGTATTTGTCATAAAGGTTATGTCAAAGTAGGCTGTTTTAATGTTATATATTATTTTTAATTATATAATAATCAATCAATAGTTTTTAATTTATCATTTAATTATAATGTATTAATTATGATATCTGTTTTTATCCTAAATAATATTTTTTTCCTTTTTTTATATTTCCTATAAAAGGCTATAATAGCAGGTTCCTATTATGACAACTTATTATTATTATGCTAATAAGATAAATTGGGGCTAATTGTCACATGCTGTTTGTCAGACAAGGGTATTTAATTTTTTTTTTAATTCAGACAGTTTGTCAGATTAATATCTGTGTTACAAGTTGTATTATTATTATTATTATTTAAAAAACAGACTTTCATGCAATTTATTATTTATAATATCTGTTATTGGCTTAAATAATGTTTAGATTTTTTCATTTTTATATTTTATATAACAGGCTCCCATTGTGACAACTTATCCCATTTAGTGTCAAAATGTAGCTGTATTTTGTAACAAATATTTTAATGTACGTGCCTATAAATAAACTGACATTCAACTGACTGAAAAGTGTGACAATTAGCCTCAGTCTACCCTATACAATTCCATAAAATATTAATGTATAAGTAATATGTGGCATTTATGGGAATTTCTCGCATGAACGTATTTCAATGTAAATGTCACAGTGTCTTCAGTTATTCATAGTGTCTGATTCGGAATATGGGTCTGTCTTTATCATCAGTCCTCAAAGCAGCATCCTGCGTCTCACACGCCCGTGACGACAGAGGGCGGGCCGAAGTGTGACGTAGTTTGTTGCTACTCTGCGCTCAGCCATTGATGCTGAAGCAGCACAAGCTTCAATTCAGCGCTGGGTTAAATATCAGTAAACAAGGAGCGAAGGAAGGCTCGTTATTTACTAGAATCGTTAAATCAGAGCCCTCTTAGTATTATCTCAATACACATAGTAATATCCAGAAGCATTATAAACAAATTCACGTTAAGCATGATCGCTTTTATGTGCTATAAAATACGTGCCTTCTCATTCATGAAGCATGCATGTATGCGAACAGGTGGGCAAATGTAGGCTACTGTGAAACCGTCCCTGATTATGTCTTCATCTCTTTAATATGCGTAAGGTTTTTTAATAAAATTAGTATGTTGGCTTCTGTGGGCTAATTAACAGCGAACTCCATTATGATAATGCGGGCGTGCTGTTTGGTGGCAGAAGCGTTTGCTATCGCGAGAATAAAGGAGGACAAGGAACGATAATTTTGCGCTTACATTTTTGGAAATAGTAATACATGGTATTATACTTGATATTAATGACCTGTGTGAACTGGCTTAGCTGTGATATGAAACACTGATAAAGAAAAATACATAAAAATACATTTAATTTTAGACACTTCCTTCATTTAAAAAATATTAAGACAAGAAAGGGAAGCAACCTCTATTCTTTCCACCTTCTTTTTTTTTTGTTTTAAATTATGAGTTCATGTTTTGGACACCCTGGCTGTGATTTGTATGTTTTTCATACAGTAGGTTTCATGTCAACGAAAATGTTTTTAGGAAATTCTCTCTCCTAGCGTCTAATCGCGTGTATTACAAGCAAAGCGCGTGAGCGGAAGTTCTGCCACTAGAGGGACTGCGGTTCGGATTGACGTCACCGGCTAGTTCAGCTAGAGATGGGAACCGATTTCCGCGAATCTTCTCTTTCGAACTGTTCATGTAAAAAGAATCAATTAAAACGAAAGGATTTAGTGATTCCTTTACCTACTTGCGTCATCACGTAGTTCCATAACATCCTCTAAAAACGTTTCTGTGTGGAGGAACACATTTCTGTTTATTATATTTTATTTCAGTTTAATTAACAAGAGTAGTTAATGGTAATTTCATTTCTCTTAGGTCAGTTTGTTGCAGCCGCGATTCAGCTATTGAAACATATAGTTATTTAGAACCAAAATATAATGTACATTGGCATTAAACAATGCTCAATTTCATTTAGTCGCTGACTCAAGATCTGGGCTGCGTTTCTCAAAAGCATCGCATTGGTGGCTGAGAAATGCAGCCCTGGACCACGTGCTAGGAACGATTCAGTTTTGCGTACTGGTTCAGTTGATTCATAGAAAAGATTCGATTCCAATGAACGATTCATAATATTGCTCACCACAAGCGAAGAAGAGCAGTTTATAGCATACTCACAGCAGCGAAAACAACATCTGTAGCACATCATTTCATCTCACCGGTAAATGCCCGAAGATTCAACATGGTTTGTGGCGGATTTACGTGCTCGAAAAACGCCCTCTGTTCGCTAAATGTAGTTTATATGGTGAGTCGCACAAACATGAATATTTAACTCAGCTAACTTAGCCCGTTAGCAGCGGCTAATCCGGTATACATACTTAAAACATTAGTTCACTTTATTTCATAATTTGTACTGGATTTAAGGCGTGTTATGAACATTTTACTGTATTTATATTCAATATAAAGGTGTCTGATGTTGGGTCATAGAGGTGAGGTCTTTGTTTTATAGCTATCAGTAGATGAATCAGCTAGCTCCTTATCTTCATAGGCGGTACTAGTTAAACAAAACCTTTTTTTTAAAGGGAATAGAAACATAGGTTTGGGGTGTTAATATTAATTTTTTTTTGTTTGTTAGCAATGTGGTCTGAGAAATTCAGCTTATCTTCAATCACAACTCCAAGGTTTCTAGTTGTTTTTGAAGGAGTTATGGTTGATGAGCCTAACTGGATGGTGAAATTTTGATAAAGTGATGGGTTTGTTGAAACCACAAGCATTTCTGTCTTAGCCAGGTTGAGTTGAAGGTGATGGTCCGTCATCCAACAAGAAATGTCTGTTAGACATGCTGAGATGCGAGCAGCTATCGTCGGATCATCATGTATTTCGCCATCCAGTGTTGCATAACCGCCCCTATGTTTGTGTAATCTGTTTTTAATTACTCGTTTTCTCTTTGAATAAGTGTATTTTTAAATTTCCCCAAATATATATGTAGGTGTGTCTATTTCACTATTGATTACCCTGGAAGATGTTGGTCTGGCAGCTTCATGAATGTGTCTGTCAAAACTCAAATGTCGTGTCAAATATTGTTGAGTTAGTATGCATGCTTGCTTAATATGATATATACAGGACTGAGTCACTGATCATACTTCCGCTAATGCCTCTGACTCACACGAGTGATGACAATACTGGGTTAAGATCATGGTGTCACAGTCACACTTAGCCAAAAATAAAGGACTTTGCACTCAGTCAGAGCTTTAAATGAAGTTGCATTGCTAAATGACTGTGGGTGGTGTAGTCTAGTGGTTAAAGATCTGTGCTAGTAACCCAAAGGTTAAAAACCTTAAAGGTAAAAAAGCTTCACCTCAGGTTGTCCATAGGGACTGCTTTTGTAATGAGTGTACTGTAAATGTAATGATTAAATATGGGTTTTGAACGGAAATGTCAGGGCCATCACCACTTGGACCACATTGTGGTGTGTTTGGTTTTGCAATGTTCTCCATAACGCCATAATCATACCCCTCATGCTGCCATTTAAGGAGAGACTGTGTGCACATTATTCGGTTGGCTTTGGGTTTGGCCCGTGATATGCTGCCCGTGACAGTAATGCTGTTCGGTAAGGTTATGTTGATACACATGTTGCTCTCTGGACCTACAATCTTTATCTTGCTGCCCTTTGCTTTGGGTTATATAGATTCCAGACAAAACCTTGAACTGTAGATTGACCCTAGTCACAGTTTAGCTTATAGAAATGATCTGTAGTTAGTTATACACATTTTAGATGCATAACAGCATGTGAGTTGTGCTTCATGTCTCTGTCACAGTAGTTGTAATGAATTTAAACGCAATAGTCGTCTTTAGGCACTGCAAAATTCCCATAGTTTTAACAACTGTAGGCCTCACTTAAAGTCAACATGAAATAAAAATTGACCCTATTTACTCTATTAGCCTTATTGTGAATGATTCATCAGTGCATTGTTTGTCTTGTTATTTTTTTCAAGTCCTTTTCTAGCTAACTACATTCTCTCCAACTACATGGTCATGTGGAGACCATGCCCAGCTAGCGTTTGGTTAACATGTTATGGTTAGCCACTGCTGGAGTTCTAACTACACCATCTGGAAACAAAGAGCATCTTTTGATATTTGCAGTGTATATATTTTATATTTCATTTAAATTAAATTTATTTAATTTTGTTTTGTTTGGTTTGGCTTTTGTTTTATTTATTTATTTTTTAAATATTTATTTCCTTTTGTTTTGTTTAATTTGGATTGGTTTTGTTTTGGGGTCTTTTTTTTGTTTGTTTTCCAGTCAATTTTTTACTTTATTTTGGTTGGATTTAATTTGTTTTATTTAGTTTGGTTTGTTTTTATTTTTTATTTCGTTTTTTTTTTATTTTTCAGTCAATTCTATGGAAACATTTTAATTGAAAAAAGTTAAATTGAAAGTTTAAAAATGAAAAACAAATTAATTCAGTAAAATGAAAGGTTTTTTTGTAACAGTGCCAGTATAGTGTTTTTATTGCTTGTTTGTATTTATTTATTTTAATAATTACTTTTAATCAATAAAATTCAGTTCCTCCTTAATTTTTCTTTTCTAAAGTGTTTTTGAAAAATCACTTACTCTGCCTTTAAATATCCTGTTTAACTTGAAAATGTCATATTATGGAAGTAAACTATGCTGTATGCACCATTTCAGTGCCACTTTAAGCACAACAATATATTGTTATTTTTAATACAATTTTATGTATAGCAAAAGGTTGTGACATGTTTCTGATTGGTCTTTTTTCATCCTCAGCTGGTGGGTCTCCTGTTGATTGTCGTAGCAGCATGGGGGAAAGGCTTTGGCATTGTCTCCAGCATCCACATCATTGGTTTTCTGACAAGATGCGCGTTAAATATCGCATGCGATTTATCGTGCAGCCCTAGTTGTAATTAAGAATGTGATCTACTACATTTCCCATCATTAGAAAGATGAAATACATATAAAGTATCAGTTCCACATTTAGAGCTCCTTTCCATCCTTTACTCTTCATTTTGTTGCAACAACAAAAAAACGGCTGTGGTTGTAATTAAGTGAAAAAGAGAAAAAAAACAAGATCCCACATACTCAAGTACATGACATTGTATGACTTTGAGACTTGTAACTTCTCAGGAGGACTTAAAGAAAAAATATTCATTTGAAAACAGTTCTTAAATTAAAATCAGATTGAATTAATCACATTCAGAGTTGTTGTAAAATATACAGACATGAGACTGTACATTAGTTGAATTTTATGTTGAGTCAAGTCCTTCAGTAACGAACTGTTGTTATTGGATTTATTAATAATTTGAGTTAGCTTTTATTTTATATTTTCTGTTTTATTTTCATCTTAGTTTAAGTTTTAGTAATTTTGTTCTGTGCTTCTGTATTTTTCATTAGTTTTTTATATTTATCTTTATTTTTTATTTTCTGTCTTAGTCATTTTAGTACTTATTTCAGTTAGTTGCCAAGGCAACAAATTATTTTTGGTTTATGTTTTAAGTTTTTTTTTTTTTTTTTTGGCTTTGTTTAAATTAACAAATTTTTTTTTATTTGTTTAGCAGAATACATTTATTCATTTAGAATATAATATTACTTTAGGAAAATGAAACACACAGCGTCTCCTTGACATGGCTGCTTCAACACTAACTGCGGTTACTGAAACCACGCCTTCTTTCTTTGCGTGCAAATTTTGTGCGCATTATGCAATATTTCCACATAGTGAGGTAGATATGTGGGGGCGTGTTAGAACGAGCCATTTTAGGGGGGCGTGGCAGAGTCTTAACTTTGATAAAGAATATCTCTTTGGTTTTGAGACTTTAGTCTTTGCAACTTCAGGGATCTTATCTATGCACAATCAGCTTGTAACACTCCAAAGAGAAAGGAAAACTTGAAATCGCATCATATGACCCCTTTAATATTGAACATTGATCTGTTGTATCATATTGCTTATATATAAATATGTCACTTTCAGCCACGCATTCAAGTGTTAATTTGCCTTAAATGATGGAATCACTTTAGCACATGGACTTGAATGGCTTTTTGCTTATTGCAGCTATTATACTCCAGTATTTTGTTTATAATCAATATTTTTGTCCTTTCTCTCAGATCTTAGGAGTTTGGCTGGCCATGCGCTACAGGAACCAAAAGGACCCGAGGGCGAACCCCAGTGCTTTCTTATAGTCCCTCAGACCGTCTGTCCTAAACTATGTTTAGACTAGTCCAGCTATTCCAGTTCCCTTTTGCACAGGTAGAGTGGAGCGCACCAAGAGACAATTAAAGCATTAAACGTAGAACACAACCACTGATCCCCACAACAAACTCACATCTGCACACCCGGTTTAAAACACACTAGATAACGCACCACACCGCACATACAAACACATCTATTTTGATGACCCATTTTCCACACAAGGTCTGCAGAGGGCTAATTTAAACCAGCAGGAGGATCATGTATGACAGTGCTTTCTTATAGTCCCTCAGACCGTCTGTCCTAAACTATGTTTAGACTAGTCCAGCTATTCCAGTTCCCTTTTGCACAGGTAGAGTGGAGCGCACCAAGAGACAATTAAAGCATTAAACGTAGAACACAACCACTGATCCCCACAACAAACTCACATCTGCACACCCGGTTCAAAACACACTAGATAACGCACCACACCGCACATACAAACACATCTATTTTGATGACCCATTTTCCACACAACGTCTGCAGAGGGCTAATTTAAACCAGCAGGAGGAGGTATCATGTATGATAGGATGCTCGTTCTGGCACTTCCCCCATCCTTGATGTGAGAAACTCTTCCTGTTTTCTGTATGCAAAACGAAAATCTACAATGTAAAGCCATCGGTGTCTGCATGTTCATAGCCTCAGTTTCTTGTGACATGGTCAGCTCACTTATGTACACATAACTAGGTATATAGTGCCGAAATGGTCCCTGTAGTTTCAGTGTAACGGAAAGTTAACCCACATAAACTATGTTAATGTTTAGTATCAGTTAGTCAGGGTGAAATTCTGTCATGTATCTCCCAGGAAAACCGCATCCATGTCCGCTTTGAATCAGTGCAGACCTGAAAATCACCTGTGTTTTGTGCAATGCTTTAAGAAGTCCGTCTCGATGAGGTGACCAGTCCAGCCTATGGGATATTAGTTTAGGAATTAGACCCAGAGCGTGAATATTTAAAAAACACTTGTTGAACTGTGTGTAACTGAGCCATGTGATTGGGAGGATTCCCCCTGCCGATGGACTGCAGCCCTCCTGTTGTACATAGTCTTTACCGTGACAGGGTCGGCGTTCACCAATTTACAGATTCTTTTCCATTCTTATTTAAACTCTCGCTATTCTCACTGGACTTTTTAAGTTTTTCATTTCCTTTGAAGCTTAGTATTACTCATGGATATAGTGTTTTAATATCTTATGCATTCATTTGTGGATGTTTGTTGAAATAATTTCGGCGTGCCATTTGCTCAGTTATCTGTCAGCTTGGTTTAAGCCACATACTCGTGCACTAAGTTGCAGTTTTTATTATTTGTAATCATGTATCGCTTCTTTCCTGCTATTTTTAAAAAGTACTAACGGCATCAGGTCCATAATTTTAGCACTGAATAATGTGCCATTTCAGTTAAAACCTTCTTATTTTTTTGTTTTGCCAAATTTTTTGTTGTTGCGCTTATAATTTTTTTTCTTGTTTTGTGCGAATAGTGTTAAGTTGCCAAGTGTGCATTTTTTGCAATGTTGAACATTGTTATTGTAGTAGATAGATAATTTGTAATGACTTTTGTGCACATGCATATGTTAATTCCATAGGTCCAGTATGTTCTTGTTAATTTGCTTACTCATATTAATAGAGGAACATACTGGCTATAATACTCAAAGTCTTAACCGCTTTAGTTTCCACCCCACATGATCGAGAAAATGGAAACACTGAACCATCACTCAGTACAGCTTAAATGTGTTCTGCTTTACTTGGTCATGGTATTATGAGCGTGTTTCACTGATGGATTTTGAAGAGGTGAAATCAATGTCTGTGCTATAGTAGTTATTTATTGCAATTGTGAGAAGGCCACGATAACCGACTCGGTGAGCTGTAAGCACCACTTACCCTGGATTTGCCTTGTATTTTTGAAACGGACTTTTCCAATTAAATATTCTTAGATCAATACCTGCGAAATTCTCTCTTTTTTTATTGTGCACTCATCATGAGTTGTGTTCCTTAACTTGTTTTGCTTCAACACTCAACATTTGACATCAAGCGGTGACCCAACAGTATCAAACCCATGCTGAAAATGTACAGGCTATCCAAGATGAGTTAATTTATTCATTAGAACAGGTTTAGAGAAATTAATATAGCATTACATCACTTGCTCACCAATGGATCCTCTGAAGTGAATGGGTGCCGTCAGAATCAGAGTCCAAACAGCTGATAAAAACATCACAGTAATCCACATGACTCCAGTCCATCAATTAACATCTGTGAGAAGCTGTGTGTTTGTAAGAAACAAATCTATCATTAATGTCTATCCATAATATTGCTTTTTCCCGTAAAAACATTTTCTCATCTGAATCAGCAGAGAAATATACAAAGATCAAGCTCCATTTACAAGTCAAAACAGTTCTAAACAAATATGATTACTTGTGGATTATTGTGATGTTTTTATCAGCTGTTTGGACTCTCATTCTGACGGCACCCATTCACTGCAGAGGATCCATTGGTGAGTGATGTAATGCTAAATTTCTCCAAATCTGTTCTCTGATGAAGAAACAAACTCATCTACATCTCGAATGGCCTGAGGTTGAGGACATTTTCATCAAATTTAGAATTTTTAGGTGGACTATTCCTTTAATGTACTTTGGTCTGTCTTTTTACCTTAGATAATTTTGTTCATAACTTTTGAGAATCAGGCCATTTTGTTAATCTTGTTCATGTTTCACGTCTGTCAAATTTGCTCTACTTCTACAAAGTGAATTTGAATAGAGTTTGATGGGACACGCAGCCTTTGACGTCATCATCAAAAGATATGGGAAGTATTTCTTCTCCATATTAAAAGTTGATAATCCTGTTTATTTTGCATTTATTTTAAATGTACATGATTATGTGCGCTGTGACATTTTATCATTTGCAATTAGCATTGTTTTTTTTCCTGTAAACAATTTACACTAGGCTGTTATATTTAAATTATGCAACTTGTGTAGGGTTGTAGGAGTGTGTAAAATGATTCATACCAGGTCTGAAAAAATATTCCACTGTAAACAAGGTTATCTTACAAAATGTTCCCCTAGTGAGAGACAAACACTCTGTTGCTATAAGGGTAAATTTGTTGTTGTAATGTCTCTCAGAGGTAAAATATTTGTTTGTGTAATACTCCACTTCAACTACCAGCATCAACAATAAGCTTTGTGCTGTGTGTCTGCTGATTGGTATTGTGCCCATGATCATGTAGTGCTTTTATATAATGGGTGAAGTCATTGTAAGCTGGTTTTAGGCAAGTGTATTTGCGCCTCAAAATGGTCTGCCTCCATGTGGTGCTTACTGGAACAAAAACAGCAAAATGCTGCGTTTAGATACTGTTTAGGATCCAAAAAGCAAAGCTTGGTCTAATATGTAAAAGCTTTGCTTTTAGAGCTTATTCTGTGTATGTATAGTGTTTGTAATCCACAGTCCAAACATATATCAGGTTCATACCAGTGTTGTTATTGTTAACTAAAGCTAAAACTATCAAAAAGTATTTTCTGAATAAATTGCTGAAATAAAATATAAATATTAGATCAAAATTTAAATGAGAATTAGACAAATAGAAAATTAGATCTGAACTAAAAACGTTAAAGTGCAAAACTTGCTACAATATTTAAATATTTATAAATTTTTTATTAAATATAATACTGAAATAAAAATATTTTTATATAAAAATATTTAAAAACACAATCACATTACAAATTACATTAAATAAACTTTAAAAGCTCATTCAAATTATTAATAAATACTTGTATATAATAAATAATGCTAAAATAGCACTGGTTCATACAAAATCAGAACATTTGAAGTTGTGCACAACCCCTCTAACTGAATATAATGGGGAAAAAAAAGTAAAAATTACAAAAGCACATAGCAAAATTACCAAAACTTAAAATGAAGTGAAAATATACAAATAAAAGCTCATTCAAATTAATAAATACTAGTACATAAATAATGTCAAAATATCACTGGTTCATAGTCAAGTTGTGCATGACCCCTCAATCTGAATATATTGAACAAAACTTAAGTAATAAAATAATTGAAGATGTGATATTGTGAATAATGACAGACAGAGGTTTTCAGCCTTTAGATGCAACTATACAATGGACTCAATTTTATTGCTTTTATAAAGGTAAATGTAAATAAATGTCTGCAGTATCCTAATGCCATTATATCACCTTATCATTTGCAAGTTATCACCACATTTGCACTGATGAGCTTCAGCGCATCAATAATTTGTTGTGGCCACAACAAATAGATCGAATGGTTCACAGCTGAAAGCACTTCATGGATAAACACATCAGCTGAATTTAAAATGAAACGACTGTGCAATTTATTATTGGAGTTGGACAGTTTTGCGGTTAAATTAGATGCAAAATTGACCAATTATGGAGCTTGTCTAATATTTTAAACATTTTATAATTTTGCTGAATTTTGTATTTAATAACATTTGAATTCTTGAAGGCTTATTTTTTTGTCTTTCTGTGCAGTCTGGTGCTTATGTAAGTAAAATGTGCACTGTAAGGTGTCTGGTTTCTTTGAATTTCCGGTCAACGGGATTTTGGACATGCTCAGCAAAGCAAACCCCCCCATCCTGTCAGCACACTTGGACTCTGTGTTGGGACACTTGCCAGTTTTCACTCCTTTCCACAGGTCTGACCACCTGTCTAGAGACCAATATAGCAAAAGGTCTATGATATTTTTGAGAAGCAGCCTTAGCAAAGACCTAAATGTAGAAGTGCAACATATGGAGTGTGATGATCAGCAATGGGAAAACGTCTCTCTGCATCCTGACCTATGAGGTGTTATCTGCTATGACGAATGCCATTTGTTGGCCGAGTCTGATGAGGACAGATAATGAAGCTGGTTATGATTCCTCATGCTGATCCAGTCGGACAAACAGGTAGAGTAATCTCTCCCATCAGGACGAGGAGACAAGCGGGTCAATATAGCAGCATAAATAATGGAACGGATTAGATGCATGCTGTTCGTGCAAATGAAGACGGACCAGCCGGACTGTCTGTGGGAAACGAGCATTGAGTGTGTACTGTGTCCTCGCTGCGTGAGACACACCACACAGTCCAATTGGTCAGCATCAGATGACCTGTTTGGAAAGGACGGCCCTGGTATAGTGTTTGGAGTGACAAGCCAACCTGTGCGCTTTCTAAACTCTCTTTTTAGACTAAGCTTAAAGGAGGAGTTTGCCCAAAAAATTAAAATCTGCTGAGAATTTACTCACCCTCAGGCCATCCAAGGTCTAGATGAGTTGGTTTCTTCATTAGAACAGATTTGGAGAAATTTGCATTGCTTGTTCACCAATGGATCCTCTTCAGTGAATGGGTGCCGTCAGAATGGCGACAACATCACAATAATCCACAAGTAAACCGCACAATTCCAGTCCATCAATTAACATGTTATGAAATGTAAAGCTGCATGCTTGTAAAAAAAACTAATCGTAGAAGAAAGTAAGTCATAGAGCTTAGGATGTGTTAGTCTCGTGGTATATTGGTTTTTATTTAGCATGCAAGGGGTCACGGGTTCACATCTTGTTTGAACATGATGTTTTTTTAAACCAAGCAAAATTACAGCTGAACTTGACAGTGACCAGGATGCATTTTCATTGTATGTATAAAAGAAGCTTTGATGTTATGATAATAACTCTGTTTGTGTTCCACAGACAAAAAAGTCGTAGAAGTTTCAAGCGACATGAAGGTGGGTACATGATGATCAAAGCGACTGAATGGATCAAATTAAGATGCGAGTGGCCAACTGACTAAAACAAGACATTTATAATGTTACAAAAAATTTCTATTTCAAATAAATGCTGTTCTTTTTAACTTTTTTTATTAATCAAGGAATCCTGAAAAAAATGCATCACAGTTTCCAATATGTAATATATTCAAATAGAAGTTATTTTAAATTGTAATAACAATATTACTGTTTTACTGTATTTTTGATCAAATAAATGCAGCCTTTGTGAGCGAGAGCCTTGATTTAAAAACATTAAATATGGAAGCGCATGTGGTAATATTTTTAATAAATTATTTTTTGTTCATTTTATATTTGCGTTTAGTCATATAGCAGACGCTGTAATCCAAAGCGATTTACAAATGAAGACAATAGAAGCAATAATATGTAAGTGCTGTGACAAGTCTCGGTTAGTCTAATGCAGTACAAGAAGCAACGTTTTTTTTATAATAAAAAAAAGAAAACAAGTAGATAGAATAGAAAAAGAATGAAGAACGCTAGTGTCAGAGGGTAATAATAATAAAAAAAAACAAGTCGAAAGAATAGAGAATGCTAGTATTAGAGGGTCAATTGTTTTATAAATAAATAAAAAGAAAACCAGTAGATAGAATAGAAAAAGAATAGGGAACGCTAGTGTTAGTGGGTCAATTTGTTTTGGTTTTTTTTTTGTTTGCTTTTTTTTTTAAATAGAAAGAAAAAAAAGTTGCTAGAATAGAGAGTGCTAGAGGGTCATGTGCAGATGGAAGAGGTGTGTTTTTTTTAAATAGAAAGAAAAAAAAGTTGCTAGAATAGAGAGTGCTAGAGGGTCATGTGCAGATGGAAGAGATGTGTTTTTTAGCCGTTTCTTTAAGACGGCTAAGGACCCGGATTGAGTTGGGCAGGTCATTCCACCAGGAGGGAACAGTTAAGGTAAAAGTCAGTGAAAGTAATTTTGTGCCTCTTTGGAATGGCACTATAATGCACCGTTCACCGTTGTAATAGTCCAGTCTAGACAGAACAAGAGCTTGAACCAGGAGTTGTGTAGCATGCTCCTGAAAGAAAGGGCCTAATCTTCCTAATGTTGTATAAAGCATGCAGGATTTTACCATATAATTTAAATTACTTTAAAAATTATTTTAATAAAAATAAATAAATTGCACCGTTCACCAGTGAGAGCAAGGTATTAAAATATTATCCTATAAATATCTCCCAGGAAGTGTTTGTATCAGAATGTATGTGCGAGGGTCCACTCACTTTACAAAAGTTCAATTATTGATGTGCAGAACGGACACACTATATGCCTTTGTGCAGCACAGTCATGCCATAACAATAAATCAGCAATATGTATGTAATGATTTGTTGGAGACTGATCTGTATTACCAGAGAGGATTGCTTTGACAGCTCAGTGCCAACCAGGGTCTGACTCACTATCCATTATAACTGTAGAGGATTGATCAAAGTTATGTAGGCATGTGTTTATGTACAGTGCCATCAGAAAGTATTTTGTGTTCCACAGAAGAAAGAAAGTCATACGGGTTTGGAATGACATAAGGGTGAGTAAATGATGACACAATTTTCATTTTTGGGTGAATCATCGCTTTAACCGCTCATGTTGTGACCCAGAGAGGATCCCCCCCCACCAATACAATGTTATTGTATTGGACTAAAACTCCCTTTGCTCACACAGGGTCTAACAACTTCCACAAAAAAGTGATATTTTTGTACTTTTTTAGGGATTTTCCCCCGGACTTATGGTTTTCCTGGTCAAAAATGACCAATTAACCATCAAAAAATTGCTAGAAAATTTCTCATTATTCTGTATAATTACCAAATATTTCAATCATTTTTTATCAACTTTTTTTCTTTCAGTTAGCATAGGTTTTGTCTTTCTTTTTGGAACTGATTGGTCATAGGCCTCATTGATCTGAGCTTATGCATCTCAGTTTTTGAGTGAACGTTGCCAAAATTATCCACCATTAATGATTTTTTCCCCACTTTTTTTTCATAAATGCCACTTCATTTTATTTTGTTATTTAATACAGTGGCATTATAACATTAAGTGTCCATGTACCTTTTAGAGTCAGTTGTAAATCTGTATCAGTATCAGTACATCAAGTAGGCAGTAATGAAAGAAACAATTGTCACTTCAATCTTCCAGGTCCTAGCTACTTAACACAGCGTGCAATGGCCGGGTGTGAAAGATCAATTTTTAGAGCCGCCCTGGTAAGGCAGACGTTGACAAGAATTCCAATCAATAAACTGCATTAGAGTGCTGACCCATCAGCTAAAGCCATGAATGCGTCCTTATATGGGTCAATCCTGTTATGCAGAACATTTACATGTCCCTATCACATTTTTTAATAGGCCTGTATTGTGTAAAATATAGTTGCCTGAGCTTGAAAATATGGTTTAATCTTCACAAATATGCTTCTATTTTGTGTTGCAGAGTTCAAGAGGTGCTGCATAGCAGATCTGACCCGTAAAGCTCATTTATATTTCCCGCGTCCCTTTGACACGTAGGGGAAACGTCACGACGAGAGATCAGCACCTTGGACAGCGGCGCCCGTCAAAATTCAGCATACTTGGAATCTCCCACGGGAGGATGGAGCAGGAGCGCGCACGGCAGCGAGACGTTTGTAAATGAATCATTTTGATTGGGCGAGAGCGCGCCTTGGAAACAAGGGCCGTGTGTTGATGCGCACGGCAGAACGTCCATTTCGAGGATGAATCAGAGGGGAGCAGCATCAGCATCCCCATCACATTACGATCCACAGCATCAGAAGCTCCGACTGACTATCACACTCTGCGAAGAAGGAAAATAGGCGAACCTTCGCACGGTGCCTTTTATTCTTCCGTTCTGGAAGCCCCATCTTCCTTTGAACGTAGCGAGGAACCATATCGGCCGGGAGGGGGGATGGTGATGAACTTCAAATGGAGCCAATATGCTGGCATTTCCCCCCAGCTCTTCAGCCAATACTGCCATTATTATTTATGTTTTTAAAACACCAACCTAATGGATTGTTCTGAGCTCTGCGTTTGGGATGGGAGGTGGCGTTGGAATATGTCGACGGGAAGATGCACAAGGAAATGATGTGAAAGCTTCGTCATGATGCCTCTGATGAACAATAAACAAAACTATAGGATTGCACCCGAATCCAACTTCCAGCTCTTTTGGATTATGTTTTTATGCTGAAGGATCCCCCGACGATGACTGTATGTGGCAGCGATGCTCTGAAATGCCATTTTGCATCTTCCTTGTCTCTCATCCGTGCGTCCAGGCTTTGGATTGCTGGGAGTTTATGAAAATTACATCTCTTTAGACCTGGAACAATGCATTGCTGGCTATTTATTGCAATACCATATGCTTATTATTGGTCATCCTCGCGCTCTATGATGATTGTATCAGAGAAACAACATCGGCCCTAACAGGCACATACATGCCATCAGACGGAAAATAACAAGTCCAGAGACTTTCTGACCAATTACCTTTGGTTTGGACACTTTCCTCTGAGACTTTAGGGTAGCAACCGCGTTTCTGCCGAATAAAATATTAATAATAGGCCTGACGGGATCAATGACAACAACAATAATTATAATAATACTAATAAAAACAACAACAATAATAATGCATAAAAATCACAATATTATATAAAATAACAACAATAATAATTATCAAATATAATAATATTCATATATATATAAATCAATAAAAATAAAATACCGAAAAAAAAATCACCCCTTTCGTAAACAATTAAAAAATTTCACTTCAGCCATACGACATACATATGTAGTCAAACATGTTCAAGAACCGGATCCGCATGTTTTTTAACGAACTGAAGGTGCTGGTTTTCATGCGATCCGGTTCTAGACGGTCCGACAGTGACGCAGAGCCGAGCAGACGATCCAACAGCATGAGGGGGCTCGGGATGGGCGGCTGCGGATGGCCGCCCTTCGTTGACTGCTCCAGCCGGGACGACGAGGAAGAATACTACGGGAGCGACCCCAGGCCCAGGAGTCTGGCGTTTGAGGAGAAAGACCCGAAACTGCAGGCGGGCCTGGACGCGGTCAGCCTCTCCAGCAGCACGAGCAGCGGCATGAGAACACCTCAGTGTCGAATCTGCTTCCAAGGGCCCGAGCAGGTACCCAGACGCTGTTTTATATCTCGTGTGTGAGCACAATAACAAGGCTTGTGTGGGTCTTTATGTTAATACTCATATTTCCCATTTTAAATGTAGGCCTACATTTTGTTGGTACATTATAAATTATAATGCAGTGGCCATGCTGCACATGCTGCTTGTTATTGTTGCTGTAGTGAATTACTCCAGTATGTACAGCTCCACAAAGTACACGTTGTTCATTAGCATTACTCATTTTTAAATGTCAATACAACGTGATATGAACACTGAACTGTGGTTCATTATAATAATAATAATACTATGAACAACAATGCATAATTGTAAATAGCTCCACAAAATAGTTATGCAATAAGTACGTGTTGTCCAATAATATTTATGTAAACACACTTACATGAACACTGAAATGTGATTAATACTAATAATAATACTACGAACAACAAAGCATAACTGTAAACAGCTCAACAATGTAATTATGCACTAAGTACATGTTGTCCAATAATATTATTCATTAATTATTAATGACATTAATTTGTACTTAATTATGTAAAAACACTTGCATTAACACCAAAATGTGGCTAATAATAATAATAATACATTCTAATATACAATAATAACAAAAAACAAGACAGTTATCTAATTTATACTATATTATAAGCAGAAAAAATAATCGGCATAATTAAGTATATGTTGTATAATAGTTTTATCATATTTATTAATGTAAATAAACTGTAACATAAGCACAGCAAAATTATGTGTATAATATGCATTTGTGTTTATGCATTATGCATTGTTCTGTAGTGTTGCTTGCTTACTGTAAATGTTAAACGTATTAAAGTGAGCCTTAATTTTGCATAAATAACCAGAAATTGTTTGGGAAGTATCGACTGCTTGTTTAGCTCACCGTCACACCATCTGGAACAAAGACCAGCGGCAGCATGTAGGCTAATAATGCATTTCTCTTTTGATGGGTTTACAGGTATGCCATTGGAGACTGTCGGTTTCCAGGTTCAATATGCCCACCCAATTAACCTCTCTATTGCTTTTTTATGAGCAGTAGACGTCTCAATGACGTTCTGTATGGAAATGTAGTGTGGATGTTAAAGCCCAGGGCAGCCTGAAGCTGATTCGTTTGCAATGCAAAGACTGTTGTGTTCATGCAGGCCAGGAGCAGGATTCACATGGTCTGAAACGGAAATGTTAGGAAAAACAAGACTCAGTGAGATCCTAAAATTAAAATAATAGGCAACACAGTTCACTTTTTAATTGTCAAATTATTAAGCAGCAAAATAGATGTTGTTCATCTATGAGTGATGTTTTCTGTCCCGTGATGGATGACCTGCTTGATTGGTCATCCAGTGAACTGAACGTCTATATTAGTATAATCAGATTCTCATGGATAAATCAGTGTGTGTTTGTATTTGTATGGGATAGGCGGAACATAGGATGGATGTTTGGTCAGCAGCCAAGCTGAGAAACAACAGATGTGCGAAACCTGTAAAGCTCGTCTGCTGCAAGTTAGCCGTAGACATCAGCTAATATGGAAAGATGTTAGCGATGTACCAACACAATCCATCTGGCAGTGCATCTGATTATGTCATCCTCGGTGTCTGTTTTCAATGCGAGATGCATTTCAGTGTAAACCTGCCTCTCAGGTAAATGGTTTAATGAGCTGTTGAAAGTGCCGGACAGACAGAAGAAAAACAGCCGCTGGAATAAAGACATAAGGAGTCCGCTTTCAGGCATTTTAAGATCTGTCATTCATAGTTATAGTATTATTCATTAACATACAATTTAATCAGAATTTCAAGAACTGACCTCTTTAGATCAAGGGGGCATTAGCCCCTGCTGATGAACGTCGTAACTGCACAGTTTGGAAAAATTAAAGGGATAGTTAACCCAAAAAAGGGCGTTCCTGTAGCGATACCAGTACAATATCTCACGGTTCTCAACCAATCAGATTTGAGAACCAGAACGAACTGTTGTATAAATAAATTTACGTATGCTCATGTCATTCCAAACCTGTTTGATTTTATGCAAAACACAAAAGAAGATATTTTGAGGAACACTGGACCCCATTGAAATTCAATGTATGGACATTTTTTTAAAACATAAACAGGAATTAAAATTAATAAGAATAATTTAGAATAATAATTAAAATAACAATTAAAAACTAAAAAAAAATCTCCATTGGTGGCCGTTCAAAAGTAGCTGTGTATTCTAACACACACACACAAAAATCAAAATTTCACATATTTCATTATATTATTATAGATATTTTACCAGTGCCTGATTCTGTTTTGGAGGTTCTTAAAATCATTCAATAAACAATAACATATATTATAAATAGTGTATAATATTTAGAATATAATATTTTTTTCCTCTCTTTGATGTCACACCTATTTAGCAGTGTTATTTTAGTATCGAGATACTATTATAGTTTTTATAAATATTTTAATTAGTATTTATATTTTCTGATTTTATTTAAATTTTAGTTAAAATTTTAGTCATTTTGTTCTGTGCATTTCTAATTTTTATTAGTTTTATTTAAATAGGCCCATATAATTATTTTAGATTTTGTTATCAACTAGCTGAAATAAAATAAGTTTAACGCTTTTTTTTTTACTTTACTTTACTTTACAAAAGAAGATATTTTGAGGAACACTGGACTCCAAAACAACACTGAATCCCATTGAATTTCAATGTAAGGACATTTTTTAAAAACATAAAAAGGAATTAAAATTAATTAGAATAATAATGAAAAACTAATATATATATATATATATATATATATAATTATTTTTTTTTAAAGCATGTGTGGTTTTAGTTAACTGTAATAACTCTGCTATTTAGTCGCTTGTCATCCAGGGGTGCGTTTCCCAAAAGCATCGTTAGCTAACTATGGTCGTCAGTTCCACTGAACTCTATTGGTAACGACGGAACTTGCGACCACAGTTGCTTTTGGGAAACCCACCCCAGAGTGATAAGTCACCATTTACGGCTCAAGCGATTGACTCACAACCTGACTGCATAATGATGTCACGTTTTTTTTTTTCATATTTAATTTTATTTTGTTTCTGTTAATGTTGATGTTTTTTTGAAGTAACAAAAATGTATGGTTTTAGTTTTAAACAACTATAACAACACTGCTATTTAGTCGCTTGTTATCCAGATTTATAAACCATTTATGGTTCATGTGATTGACTCACAATGCGGCTGCATGATGATGAATCACGTTTCAAAGCTACAGTGTATAGATGAAAGACAATGCAAACATATAGCTCCAGGAATCATAGTCCTCGTTGCTTTAAATATGACTGGCGTGCTGAAGGGGGAGATGGGATATCAGTCCTCATCAGTCAGCTTTCTGATCTGTCAGGGCTTATGGACGATGTAAAACTGATTTGTTTTGATGTGCTCGTTCTGGATACGAGCTCTAGTCAGATTAAGCTGAGAGGTTTTTTGAAATATTTCGTTTTAGCGCCAAAGCGTGATCTGCCATGATGCTGCTGTCTCTTTTCACACACAGAACGAAGCTTTTTGTCAATGATTACTATGTGCAGAGAATGACTTGAGTGCTAATTACAGATGTAAAGATGGAGAGAGCTTCTGTTACTGATGTTTGATTTTGGCTAAACTAAATCTGGCCTTGGTTCTCGGATAACAGCTAGATACTCTGAAACAACAAGAGGAGGACAGGCTGTACTTTAAAGCACAGTATGACTCATCCAGGTCCACTTATCGTAACGCTCACATTGATCAGACTCGTGATGTCAACTTGACGGGAAATGTATAGGACAAGTACAGTGGGCTTCAAAGGTGAAAATGCGTCTTTTATATTCTTTAATTTGATGCAAAACTGTTCAGTATAAGAATTTAAATGACAGCAACACTTATGTGGTCTTAATCTGATGATCATCTTCTCCGGCATGATTCGAGATCTTCCAAAGAGATTCTAGTGCCTTAATGGAAGCAAGAAAATCCTTTTGTATAAAGGAGTTACAATGAACAGTGTCACAATTAACTATAAGTAGTGACTAGTGACCAAGAACTAGTACAGAATCTTAAATATTTCCTTTTCAATAACTTTTCTTAGTTTTAAAATGTTGAAAGTCAATTAATGACCATTGATTGCTTTGCTCTTTTTCTTTAAATGTAAGGAATTATTTATGCCGCAGTACAGGAGTACTTCAGAAGCCATTCAGTGTTTCTTTTGTTTGCAGTCTTTCTCTAAAGATTACATCAATCTTACAGTCCTGTATCTCTGCCCCCCAGTTGGAGATCCTGTTCTTTATACTCGACTTGTTATTCACAGTCTATATATTGAATGTTCTCTTGGCAGCTCTGGAAATGCTGCCGTTGCATCTGTAATGCTAGTTGATTCATGGTTTCTCGCTAAATACATCTAGCACCGTCACTGTCAGTTGTTGTGGTGGATGCAGTGTTATTAGTGGTGCAGGCTCATACTTAGTGTTACGGATTTGAATAAACCTCTAACCTTGAGTGCATACTATAAATATTACAAGAGTTATACAAGAATTATTATTATTTTTATTTTTGTTTACTTTCGTTTACTACTACTAACAACAACAAAAATTTTTTATCATTATTATTATTATTGTTGTTAAATTAACATTTTAAACAAAATAAAATATTTGGAGAAGATTTGGGGGAAAAAAATCTATTTGCAATTTTTTTTGATAATAACTGTGATTTGGTATTTTTAGTAAAAAAAACAAAAAAAAAACAAGGTTTTTGTGCTTGTTTGTAAGGTTGCACATTTGGCCCAAACGTTTGGGATTATATATCAATATGACTATATAATAATAGTAATAATAATTAGTAGTAGCAGTAGCAGTATTAAATTAAATATTAAACAATGTCATACTATTGTAATATTGTACTGTTTAATAAAAAACAATTTTTGAATTAGTATTCATGAAAAATACAACAACAACAATACGGGCGCCGCAGCATAAATGGCTGCCCACTGCTCCGGGTGTGTTTGTTCACGGTGTGTGTGTGTTCACTGCTGTGTGTGTGCACTTTGGATGGGTTAAATGCAGAGCACTAATTCCAAGTACGGGTCACCATACTTGGCCACATGTCACGTCACTTTCACACTTTCACTCATGTGTTATGAATTAGGTACGTTACGGTCTCTGACAGACGGCATGTTGAAGCCACTCAGGCCGCATTTTATCCTTCTTCTCAGAAACCAATGTTTTAGTGAAAACATCCGGTAATGTGGGCTTTCCAGGAAATGCGTGTAGCCTCTGCTTCTTGTAAATACGACTATTTGACAGACATTGAAGTTGTGATATTCAAAGGATGGGGATTTGAAAACAGATGGATTGTAAGATAATTATTTATTTCTTAGCTGATGGCAAGTATTCAGTGAAGTGATTGATGCCCATGAGTGTGTTATGTTGATGTTTTTAGTTGTAATATTGCAAATGATAGCGCACCTACGTTTTTGACAGACGTGATAACGTGCGCGAGAGCTGAACTCTTTGCTTTTTGGGTATTATAAAATATGCTGGAGACGTTCTAAATGCTTTTTTGCGTAGTTCATTATACTTATTTTACAGAATGAAGTTTATTTTGTGGCTTAAATAAACTACATGTTTCTCAGAGACTGACATGTTTGGCTTGTCAAAAATGTTACATTCCGCTGTCGCAAATTCGTTGTCTTTTGAATTAGCTTTTATTTTAGTTTTCATTCCTATTTTAGTTAAGTTTAGAATTATAGTATTTATTATTTTGAATTAGCTTTTATTTTAGTTTTCATTCCTATTTTAGTTAAGTTTAGAATTATAGTATTTATTATTTTGAATTAGCTTTTATTTTAGTTTTCATTCCTATTTTAGTTAAGTTTAGAATTATAGTATTTATTATTTTGAATTAGCTTTTATTTTAGTTTTCATTCCTATTTTAGTTAAGTTTAGAATTATAGTATTTATTATTTTGAATTAGCTTTTATTTTAGTTTTCATTCCTATTTTAGTTAAGTTTAGAATTATAGTATTTATTATTTTGAATTAGCTTTTATTTTAGTTTTCATTCCTATTTTAGTTAAGTTTAGAATTATAGTATTTATTATTTTGAATTAGCTTTTATTTTAGTTTTCATTCCTATTTTAGTTAAGTTTAGAATTATAGTATTTATTATTTTGAATTAGCTTTTATTTTAGTTTTCATTCCTATTTTAGTTAAGTTTAGAATTATAGTATTTATTATTTTGAATTAGCTTTTATTTTAGTTTTCATTCCTATTTTAGTTAAGTTTAGAATTATAGTATTTATTATTTTGAATTAGCTTTTATTTTAGTTTTCATTCCTATTTTAGTTAAGTTTAGAATTATAGTATTTATTATTTTGAATTAGCTTTTATTTTAGTTTTCATTCCTATTTTAGTTAAGTTTAGAATTATAGTATTTATTATTTTGAATTAGCTTTTATTTTAGTTTTCATTCCTATTTTAGTTAAGTTTAGAATTATAGTATTTATTATTTTGAATTAGCTTTTATTTTAGTTTTCATTCCTATTTTAGTTAAGTTTAGAATTATAGTATTTATTATTTTGAATTAGCTTTTATTTTAGTTTTCATTCCTATTTTAGTTAAGTTTAGAATTATAGTATTTATTATTTTGAATTAGCTTTTATTTTAGTTTTCATTCCTATTTTAGTTAAGTTTAGAATTATAGTATTTATTATTTTGAATTAGCTTTTATTTTAGTTTTCATTCCTATTTTAGTTAAGTTTAGAATTATAGTATTTATTATTTTGAATTAGCTTTTATTTTAGTTTTCATTCCTATTTTAGTTAAGTTTAGAATTATAGTATTTATTATTTTGAATTAGCTTTTATTTTAGTTTTCATTCCTATTTTAGTTAAGTTTAGAATTATAGTATTTATTATTTTGAATTAGCTTTTATTTTAGTTTTCATTCCTATTTTAGTTAAGTTTAGAATTATAGTATTTATTATTTTGAATTAGCTTTTATTTTAGTTTTCATTCCTATTTTAGTTAAGTTTAGAATTATAGTATTTATTATTTTGAATTAGCTTTTATTTTAGTTTTCATTCCTATTTTAGTTAAGTTTAGAATTATAGTATTTATTATTTTGAATTAGCTTTTATTTTAGTTTTCATTCCTATTTTAGTTAAGTTTAGAATTATAGTATTTATTATTTTGAATTAGCTTTTATTTTAGTTTTCATTCCTATTTTAGTTAAGTTTAGAATTATAGTATTTATTATTTTGAATTAGCTTTTATTTTAGTTTTCATTCTTTTTTTAGTTTAATTTTAGCCATTTTTCTATATGCTTTTGTCATTTTTATTAGCTTTTTAAAATATTTATATAGCTTTAATGATCTTTTATTGTTTAAATTTAAAATAATATTTTATTTTATTTATTTCTCATTTTCATTTAAGTATTAAAGTTTACTTTTTTCAGCTAATATTTATGTTTTATCTTATTTCAGTTTTATTTCAATTACCAATCATTTTTCATATGTTTAGATTTAGTTAACAATAGCAACGCTGGTTAAATAGAACATAAAATAGCATTTCCCACGAATTTAACTTCCTCATTTCCAAGTTAAAGCAAATATTAAGCTGGAAACAATTTAGGGTGAAACTTGATTGTATTGATCAGGATTTAACTGTAATGATTAGACTGTGACTGGTGTTATTGGATAATATGATTTCTTCCTGCCCCACAGCCTTGGTGACATGAGCAGAAAAGAGGCATTTCAGAGGCAGAGGAAGTTATCATGTTTGATGAAAGTCAATGAAAATGAACCATTTCCTGGGACTTTTATTAAGACAGTAAATAGCATTGATTTTTGATTCTTGGATCTGTCGGTCATCAGATTTCATTCTCCCCTGTCTGCAGGGGGAGCTGTTGAGCCCATGCCGCTGCGACGGCTCCGTGCGCTGCACCCACCAGCCCTGTCTGATTCGCTGGATCAGCGAGAGAGGCTCCTGGAGCTGTGAGCTCTGCTACTTCAAGTACCAAGTCCTGGCCATCAGCACCAACAATCCGCTGCAGGTAAAGCGTCAGCCTCAAACTGTGAAGTATCTGGGTCAGGGCGAAGCACTGGCTAGCGTCTCTATTTATAGGCTTCTACAAGCAAAGCAAGAAGACGCCATCTCATCTTTTTAATGCTGTGTGTATCAGTGGCAGGCGATTTCTCTGACGGTGATTGAGAAGGTGCAGATCGCCGCCATTATCCTGGGCTCACTCTTCCTCATCGCCAGTATCTCGTGGCTGGTGTGGTCTTCTCTCAGCCCGTCTGCCAAGTGGCAGCGCCAGGACCTGCTCTTCCAGATCTGCTACGGCATGTACGGCTTCATGGACATTGTGTGCATAGGTGAGAAGCAAAACACCATGGATCCATTTTTTTTTTAATGATTAGGACCTGTCTTTGATTTCCTATAGACTTTTCAAACCAAACTATGAGAATTTTGAATCATAACAACCCTAATACACAAACATTTGCATATACATATGAATGGATATATGTATAAATTTGTTATAGGGAAATTATGGGAACTTTACAAAAAGGTTTGTTAACAGGTAATATATTAGGTATATTGAATTAATGAATGATACTTTTTAAGTTAACGTCTTAATGTTTGTTCAGAATAAAATAACTAGTGTTGTTACTGATGTTCATTTATGTAATACATTACTATTGTTATTTCTTAATTTTTATATTATTAAAAATAACGTTTATATAAAAATAGTATATTGTGAACGAACATCAATTATTAATAGTAATTAATATTAATAAATAATAAATTAAATACATTAAATATTTGTATATATTATTAAAATGTTTATATAATTATAAAATTATATATATTGATAGATATACTATTACTATTTTTAGGTACATTAATAATGCATGAACATGAAATGTTACTGATGTTAATTCATGCGATACAGCATTTTAATGTAAAATACATTTTAAAAAGCAATTCAATATTTATTTATTTTTTTGTTTTAAAACTGTTTATATAGCAAATTCACAAATGTTCTATATATTATTGACAATTTATAATATTAATATACTAATAATAACTTTGATGTTTTTTAATGTATGAACTGATGTTAATTTATGTAATATATAATATTATAAAATAATATTAACCTAGATTCAATGTTGTTAGTTCATGATACCTAGTGCATTGACAAACTGAAGATTATTGAAAAGTGTTAGTGAATTTCCATATGTTTATGGATGAATCAGTAACATCCACTAATCTCTAATTCCTCACAGGCCTTATAATCCACGAGGGCTCATCCGTGTATAGAATCTTCAAGCGATGGCAGGCTGTAAACCAGCAGTGGAAAGTATTGAACTACGAGAAGTCGAAGGACTTGGGAGACCCGGTGAGCTCCAGCAGTAAGGCAGGCAGCCGCGGCGCACGCAACAACCCGCACGGCCTGGCCAGCGGCAGCAGGGGGGGCCGGCGAGTGCGCAGGTTAAGGACTATCCTCAACCACCACTGCGGCTACACCATCCTCCACATCCTCAGCCAGCTGCGGCCCAGCGACACGCGGCTCGGAGCCGCCACCAACCGCGAGGTGGTGATGCGGGTCACGACCGTATGAGGTCGGAGAGAGAAACAAAGACGCATTTCAGGCTCCAAGCGCCTTTTCCTGCAAAACACAGTGTTACAATGCCAGGATGATCGCGATTTTCTTTGCATAACGACTTTTTCAACGGACAGGAATGCACACGAACAATGCGTAGGACATTGGTGCCATTCATTCCTGGAGTTTCTATTGGCGAGACTCTCTCATGATCTAGCACACTATTGCGTTTTTAAGTTCGATTTCCTCGCTGGTGTTGTTTTTTTATCGATACGGTTTTTAAAACGTTTTGATTTTCTAAGGGAGAATGGTACATGGAGTGACATCGACGTGTGATGTATATGGTAACTCATAGGGTCCTATTGTTGTAAATGATGTTTACGGATGCTTCTGATGCAGCAAGAAAGCCAACCATAACCAAACGATCACAACACAATAACCAGGGAAACGAGATACGAATTGTTACATACTAAAATATAAAAGGGGAGGGTGCAATAAGACATAATAAGATTATACAGAGAATAAAAAGACGTAAACATTTAAAAGAATTTGATCTTCTCTGCAATAAAGATACCTTTACATTTTACAGTGACCTTTGCATGAGGGTAGAGTTTTATGCCTCCTCGACACATGGACATGATGAATTTGTTTTATTCAGAATGGTGCTCGTTTGAATAAACACTACTATTCATCTGCTGTTTGTGAAATGCATCATCACACAGGCTTTTGTTCGTTTAAGTGGCTTACAGATACACACCTATACTACTTTTTTGTTGGCGGTTTGGAACGTAACCTTTCAGCAATGGCTCATCACATACAGAGCTTTCATTTGAATGTGAACAACACTGAATTACAAGCAATTTTACCATATAACGCACAAATGACTAAATGCAACTTGATTTGAAAGGAACGGCTGATTAGCCTTAGTATGCAAAAAGCAGACAACCTGTCCAGATCCATATTATATTCTTCTGTTTTCTAGTTCAATCTATATTATTATGAATGCATACAATTACCAGTTCGTTTAAATATAGATTGCAATTTCAACCTGTTCACACCCAAAAAATCTCCCTCTGATGTTTCCAACTCACATTTCTTTCTTCTATTTAATCTGTTGAACACAAAGATGTTTCGCTGAAAGTCTGAGCCGCTACTTTGGTCAGAAAGAAGGTGGTGATTTACACTATCATGCTCTAAAAATGACACTAAAACTAGTCCATGCAACTCATGCACTACATAGTCTTCTTAAAGGAACACTCCACTATTTTTGAAAATAGGCTCATTTTCCCCGGCGTAATAATCAAGGAACTTTGCTGCCGTACCATGGGTGCAGCAGGCGCAATGATATTACGCAGCACCTGAAAAACTCAACTGTTTAACTCTAGGGGAGTTGGAAAATGAGCCTATTTTCAAAAATAGTGGAGTGTTCCTTTAAGTATTTTAGTTTTGAATTAAAATTTTAGGGTACTGTCCATTTAAAGGAATATTCAAGTTGATCTCAAGTAGCATTTGTCATTGTTAATTATTTAAAAAAAAATTAATATTAATAAATAAATAAATAATGATAATACACTTAAAATAATGGAAGTAAATGCTGCCAATTTTGGAAGATTTAGTGACTAAGAATAAAAATACATATAATTGTATGGTTTGGTTATAATTGTGTGGTTATAATTTTATTAAAGCACTTACATTAGATATAACTTTACATAGCAAGCGATTTTGACACTAAAACACATATATAGTTTTCTACTGCTGAAGCAGGGAGTATTAAATGTTTCCAAACTGGCCCCATTTACTTCCATTGTAAGACTGAAAGAATAAAATAACCTCTTGAAGGAAAACAATACGTTAAGTTCAGTCGACAAAATTTATGTCAGTGTTGATTTCGACTCTCCCTTGTTTTTGTGTAGACAAAAAAAAAAGGAAATTGAAATTCATTTTTACGGTAATCAAAATGCCACAGATTTCCTCCATTCCGCTTAATGTATAAAACCTAGAATTTTCTTTAAAGAAGTCATTTCACATCTGAATATTTGGGTTGAAGTGTTCTGGAACAGTGTTGTAAATACAACTTAACCACTGATTTCTAGTCGTGTCCTTTTTTAGTAGTTTGGCTTTTACAACGAAACACACAGCATCTCCACAACATGGCGGCAGCGGCAACAAACAATACTACAGCGAGAATCAAAGTTACGCTTTCTTTCTTTGCGTGAACATTTGGGTGGTGTTATGCAAATCTTCCCACACAGTGACGTAGACTGATCTCAAGTAGCATTTGTCATTGTTAATTATTTAAAAAAAAATTAATATTAATAAATAAATAAATAATGATAATACACTTAAAATAATGGAAGTAAATGCTGCCAATTTTGGAAGATTTAGTGACTAAGAATAAAAATACATATAATTGTATGGTTTGGTTATAATTGTGTGGTTATAATTTTATTAAAGCACTTACATTAGATATAACTTTACATAGCAAGCGATTTTGACACTAAAACACATATATAGTTTTCTACTGCTGAAGCAGGGAGTATTAAATGTTTCCAAACTGACCCCATTTACTTCCATTGTAAGACTGAAAGAATAAAATAACCTCTTGAAGGAAAACAATACGTTAAGTTCAGTCGACAAAATTTATGTCAGTGTTGATTTCGACTCTCCCTTGTTTTTGTGTAGACAAAAAAAAAAGGAAATTGAAATTCATTTTTACGGTAATCAAAATGCCACAGATTTCCTCCATTACGCTTAATGTATAAAACCTAGAATTTTCTTTAAAGAAGTCATTTTATTTTTTCAGTGTAAAGCTGTGGTCATATTTACCATTGTCATCTGTCCAGTCATGTCCAGTCATTTAAAGGGGTCATATGACATTGCTAAAAAAGAACATTCATCATATGACCCCTTTAAGAATCCATGAAATCGGGAATTTCACTTGCGGACAAAAGATTTTCCCAAACCCATTTCGCAATAGTTCAAATGAGCAATGCAAATTTGTCGCGTTGAGCAACAGAAAGCTGCTTGGTTTGAAAGCGACTTCTGAGTGCGCTATGCTTCATAAATCACTACACTATTGGCATTTTTCCATTAGAGGGAGCAGCTTGGTGAATTCGTGTGGATTCCACTGGTAGCATTGTACATAACAGGCGCAATGTATTTTATATGATGTAATAATACAGAATATTTTCGTGGGTCATGGCTGTTTTGCAGTTTGTACTCTCTCAGGAACAGGAGCACTTGTGAGACCAACAAGCAACTCCGGCTCCTCACTGTGTCTTGACCTTGATCCGATGCAGCTTTTTTTTAGCGCTTCATAGATTATCACTCCAGGTTACAAGCGTGAGGTCTCCTGGGTGCCACTATCATTGGGCGGCCCTTGCAGAGGTCACAGCATTGCAGGGAGAGCGTCTGTCACAGGCCTTCACCTGGCAGATGTGTGTCAACGCCAGGAACCCACTGTGAGTCCTTTCACAATGTCACACCGCTGAAACATCCACACACAGCAGCACCAGAGTCTACAGCGTTTAATCATGTTCTGTGATGATAATACTGTGTGTTATTAGAATGTGTAATGGCTGTGTTTACCCACATGCTTATATTTACTTAGGAGTTAAAGATCCTGGTAAGCATATTGCATAATATTTGGCTTTATTTGTTGAGAATTAGTATTTAGATTACATGCACATTCAGGAGCAACAGATTTGATAGGTGATCCAAATGGAAAGGTTTTATTAGGTACCATACTGTAAGAAATATTTATTACAAATATTAGATATAGAGCTCCAACAGTCACTAAAATTTTGACAAATATTTTTAATGTTTTTTTTTTCAGGACATATGCGTATAAATATACACAGTACACACACATATATTATGCAGACACAAATTTTTTTTTTGGATGCGATTCATTGATTAATCAATTTGACAGCCCTTTTAATGATTGTATCCAATAACTACAAATGAACAGAAAGGTTGTCAAAATATATATTTAAAATATACATCCATTCACAACTTATCAGAATATATATATACATATATATATATATATGAATACATAACAATGAATATGAAATTAATCATATTTATATCATTTATATATTTTGATTAATTGCCTGGGGAATGGATGCATGCATATTTATATATCATTTATATTTATATATCTGTCTATCTACTATATATACATATATTTTGATATATATAGATGTATATACTGTATACAGAGTGTTTTGGAGAATGGATGGATGGATATCCAATGCACAGAGGACAGCTCAAGTCCCAACCTGTCTGTAAAGGCATCATTTCTTATAGTGCCAGTGGAAGAAAAGCCAAACTGGCTCTAAAAATGCCACCGACAATGGATTATCACCAAAATACATTCCCCTTAGAGAGATTATAAAAATAAAGCCACCGCTACGAGTGTAGTAAGCGGCTTCATTCATCACTCGGCCTACTGGCTACTGCAGCCTCAGATTTATCTGACTCACACACTGTGTTCTGGATGAAAGTTTATTGTGATTTCATCTACTCTGCACTCCACATCACACGGTGATAAAACAGTATAAACAGCCATCTTTGCACCAAAGCCAAGAACCCCAGCAACATTCACGAGACAAGCTCAGAACGACACATGATGAAGTGCTCTAAGATCAACAGAGATGAACAGCTAACATGTTAACCATCTGTTTGAGTGCTATCTAAATATTCTGATAATCTGTGAGGTCCTGCTCTGATTTCATTGTGCAAACAGGGCAAGTTCTCTCACACACACACACACACACACACACACACATGTCTGGTTTGCTATCCTTGTGGGGACTCTCCATAGGCGTAATGGTTTTTCTACTGTACAGACCGTATATTCTATTGCCCTACACCAACCCTACCCCTAAACCTACCCCTCACAGGAAACTTTCTGCATTTTTAGATTTTCAAAAAACTTAATTCTGTGTGATTTATTAGCTTGTTTACCCGTGGGGACCTCAATTTAGGTCCCCACCGTGACACGAGTCCCCATGAGTCTGTGTGTATTCAGGTTTAAGTCCCCACCAGAATAGAAAAACAGGTGCACACACACACACACACACACCAAACCATCATCTTTTAAACACATCATATTGTGCTGACGACATTACAGAACAAATGACAAATAACCATCCTGACAATTCACGCTGACAAACTCACTCTTGAGTTAAGGATAAAACACAAAATACAAATCAAATAATAAACATAAGTGCTAGTAGAATAAGAGGATACTTTCAAATCAATGTAAAAAAAAAAAAATACAAAATTGAAGAGAATTAAAAGGATTAAATGAAAGCACAATTATTATTAGGTTAAATAAAAACAGATACATACTGTATATCATTAATAGTCAACACTATTCAGTAAATAAATAAAGCACAATAGAAGTTACATTGAAAGCGAAAACTTGATTATTTTGTGTGCAACTACAGAGCTCTCTGACACAAAATGTATATGCCAGTAAAATGTCACTTATAAAACATAATATGAAAAAAGAAAACTATTTTAAATTATGTTCTTGTGGTTATTTTGTGATTGAGCAAACAAGACTTTTTAATGATAATCAAATTTGAACTAGGAATATGTTTCAGCATAAGTTTGATATATAAAATTGTGTGTATCATATTTAGCTCACTTTCTCCTGGTAATTTGCCTTCAGTTTCTAGTTTCAGTTCAGTTTCTAGTCACCAATAAACAGCAGCGATGACATCCTGTGTCATGAGGCCACCACTTAAAAATACGTTGCAAACGTAACCAGCCCAAATATAAAATTTGGGTCTGCCAACAGAATGCTTTAGTGTTGTCAGAGTGACATCATTTATGTATCATTTCAACATATTTTTATAATCGGGCAGACGTCAATGAAACGTTTATAAATATAATTTTAACTGTACTAGGAGATATCGCTGTCTGCTGATGCACAACCCAAAAACAGCTTAAACATAAAAAAAAAAAAAACACAATTCTCTAATTTCCAGATTAAATAAAATCCCTCCATTATTTAAAAAAGCGGCCTATTTTAAATATCATTAACATTTTTCAGAGATGACAGTTCAACATGGGCTTCGTTCAGAATGGAATACTTGCATACTGCTTACTGTGCAGTATACACTGCATACAGCCTACTGCATTAAAAAAACAATACTGTTTTAAATAAACTGTAATAGTAATTATTAAAAATAAATGGTTTAAGCTTAAAAAAAAAAAATCATATAATATAGAATTATTTTTACCTTAAAGCAATAAGAATGAGATTTTTGCATTATGGCATTAAGAATTAGCTGGGGGAAAAGGTGCTAAGTTGTAAAGAAAATAATGTAAAAGAATTAAAATCTTAATAATAATAATGATAATAAAGGTTGCTTTTATCCAAAGCATAAGCAGATTTTGAAGTAAAAATAAAAAAAATATATATTTTTTTAAATAAGTTTATAAAAGAAAATTATTTAAGTGTTTTTTTTTACCAATAAATTAATTTCAATATATTTTTTTTTTTTACCTTGAATGAGAATAAGATTTTTTTTTTTTTGCATTATGCTGAAAATAATATCAGTCCATTCAAGTAAGTCAAGAGAGATATGTTAAAATTTGTTGTCTCATTCATCTCAATGAACGAACTAGTAATTTCAAGTTGAGTGTGTTGCATTGTGGGATACATAATTCCACACACTGTGCGCTGTTATAGTCATCTTAGCATGAGTCACTTTGTTGTATTTCTCATTTGTAAGTCACTTTGGAAAAATCTAATATATTTCCTCTGCATACTGTATACTGCAGAAATCGTGAGAGTAGTATGATAGTATGCTATTCCAAACAGTTTCTTTTTCTAGTCAAACACGAAGTTTGATGTATTTAAAAAATACACCAAGTTCTGCCATGAAATCATCCTTAGAAATGTATGGCACACAATTTTCTTCATGTGATGTTGTGTTTCCTGTTGAAACAGGAAGTTGATCCAGATTCACTACCAGTCAAAGATACAATAATTATATTTTTTATATACATATATATATTTTTTTTTAAAGAAGTATTTTATGCTTACCAAGGCTCCATTTCTTTGATCAAAATACAGTAAAACAGTAATACATAATATGAAATATTATTACAATTTAATTTAACTGTTTTTTTAGTTAAATATATTTTAAAATATAATTTATTCCGGTAATGCAAAGATGAATTTTCAGCAGCCATTATTCCAGTCTTCAGTGTCAAAGAAATCTTTTGAAATGTAGGGTTGAAAATGATCAAAGACTTCTGCTTTCCTGTCCCAAACCTTAAG
>NW_015646165.1:266953-269134 GCF_001515625.1 Sinocyclocheilus rhinocerous | reverse complement strand
TAATATTAGAATAATTATTAATATTAGTATCAATATGTGAAAAAACAAAAACATAATTGACCCTAAACGTTTGACTTTAGATGACCTCAAAGCTAACAGACATTGACTAAAAGCCACAAAAGTTTAAATCTGATGTCATGTGGTGTTTAAAAACCGGAGTGGACCTGTACAGATGTACCTGGCTCAGGTTGAGAGGCTGAGATCTGTTTGATGCCGCTCTCTGATGCCGGTCGCTGGACTGTGAGGCCGTTCCTTTCTTCGATTTTCCAGAGCTATTAGTACGTTGCTCTAGAGGTACAGAAAAAAGATCTTAAAGGGTTAGTTCACCAAAAAATTAAAATTAGCCCCTAAATTACTCACCCTCAAGTCATCCTAGGTGTATATGACTTTCTTCTTTCAGACGAATCCAGTCGGAGTTATGTTAAAAATTGTCTTTGATCTTTCAAGCTGTTTCATGGCACTCAGCGGGTGTTGCATGCATCCGTCCAAAAGCAGTTAAATAAAATGCAGCCATCCATAAAAAAAAAAAAGTGTCTCGCACGGCTCCGGGGGGTGAACAAAGGCCTTCTGTAGCGAATCGATGCGTTTTTGTAAGAAAAATATCCATATTCAAAATGTAATAATCACTTTAATGTAGCTTGCGCCAACAGTTGTACACAGAAGCAGCTCCGGGCGAATGATGTATGAGGTCAGAGCTGAGCATGCGCCGGTGAGTCTCGTGAAAACCAACGTTTGTTAACAGAAGCAAAGGAAGTAAAGTTTCCTTACTTTAGCAAAGGAAAACCAGTCTCCTCTTGGCTTATATCGAAATCCTCCGACATTCTTCTTTACAAATCCTCGTTTTGTACTTCAAAAAAATGACCATTGTTTTGTTTTGATCTCTCCCCTGCGCTTCCGCGTGTGTCACTTCTGAGCGCCGCATGCGCAAAGCTGACCATACGTCATCCGCCCGGAGCTGCTTCCGTGTACAACTGTGGGCGCAAGCTACATTAAAGTGATTATTACGTTTTGAATATGGATATTTTTCTTACAAAAACGCATCGATTCGATACTGAAAGCCTTTGTTCACCCCCCCCGGAGCCGTTTGAGACACTTTTTTTTAATGGATGGGCGCATTTTATTTAACTGCTTTTGGACTGATGCATGCAACACCCGCTGAGTGGCATTAAACAGCTTGAAAGATCAAAGACCATTTTTAATATAACTCCGACTGGATTCGTCTGAAAGAAGAAAGTCATGGGGTGAGTAATATATGGGCTAATTTTCATTTTTGGGTGAACTAACCCTTTAAAGAGTCAAATCTGTACAAACATGACATTATCATATGACCACTTCCATATGTATATCCATGTCTTTTCAATATTCAACAACTTTCTTTTACGCATTTCACATGCAAAGAGGTGAACCAATCATAACAGAGGTCATTTTCATATAAAAAGTTACAGTAATAGAAAAATCCTGGTTAATTCTAAAATGGTCATTTAAAACTAATTGTGACTGATTTTAGTGTAATGTAAGGATAAAAGAAACTCAGGAAACTCAGATACTTTGATCTCCTGAGAAACAGACAATACACTGGCATCTTCAAGACACCCCACAGAGGGGTGGTGCAGGAAACGCCTCTCTCACATATGCATCAGTGCCTTTTCATCTGCTCCCTCCACTGGATTCACTCAGAATGGTCAATAGTAGAATGTTCTATATGAATGCAAATAAGATTTACAGTCATGTGTGGTATCATTTGAAGAGTCTCAGGGTGAGTGGTACAATGGCCTTAATATTACAAAAGTAGACTAAAAGATAATACAGATCCTAAGAGTTAAGAGATACTTTGATTACTGTAGAGGGTCATTCCATGCAAATTACCTTTTGTTCCCATTGAGGTGTAAACTAGCCACCCAGATACCAATTGTTTGTACATGCCTCCACTTGGGGGATGTTTTATCTTGGTTTTGTATTTAAAGCATTGCAGCAAAAGGGTCGGGGCGATTCTGTAACGAGAAAGCCCGTAGTGTGAAGTGTGTCCACACACTTCACACTATGTATTTTTCTAATACATTTAATGTCAGGTATGCATTTTACTCTTAGATTCGTCTTTGAGAATTTGATGTCTTGTATTGATTTGATATCGTTGAATTGGCTGTGGAGATAATTGGCATAATACATATTTACCTGACTGAT
>NW_015646165.1:246415-266402 GCF_001515625.1 Sinocyclocheilus rhinocerous | reverse complement strand
AGTTATATTAACTATCGGGGGCTAGGCAGAGGGTCTAGCAGAACCGCTGATTAATGTTTTGAGCGTTAATTAAGTTGTACGTAGTTATATTAACTGTCGGGGTCTAGACAAGGGGTTCTAGAAGAACCGCTGATTAATGTTTGAGTATTACATGGGTAACTGTGGGGGGCTAAACAGACCTACTATTTAAGGTATATTAAATAGTATTAGCCACAAACCTCTGGCTAAGGATCAGACTGGCGAGTTTGTGATCGTGGAGCCCACGCATAGCGGCCGCCGTGAGGCATCCTAAATAACATAGATTCTTAATGAACGAGAAAATACAGAGTAAAGAGTTAACTAGAATTATCAAATGTCAGAATAATTAGAGACCGACAAACAACCAATTTGCCTTTCAACCTAAATTTGAGGTAATACTAAAATGGGGTCAGATTAGATAATAAAATGGAGTCAGATTTCAGTTAAACCTAAATTGAATAACTCTGCGCGCTGAAAAGACCGAACACGCAAGTGACCTTCATCCACCACTGGATACCTTCCTTGGGCCAAGTGTGTGGACCTTACAGTAAGAAGCCTTGTTTATCATGAATGGACTGTAGTGCTAAAGCTGTAGTGAAAAGCTGTAGTGTAGAATGTGGCCCCTTTAATTAATCAAAGCTCAGTATTTAGATGATTAGAAGTCAGAATGAGTCTCACTGACCTCCTGACGCTCCATCCCAGCGCTGTTTTTTCACTGACGGCGTGACCATGGCTAGAGACTTGGAGTGTGTGTTGGGAAGGCATTTGGGGCTGAGAGGGGTGCTGGTGGATGAGTCCGAGTCCTGGGAGTCATGGACAGTCACACAGCTGATGACGTTTGTACGCTGGTTCACACTACAGCTGCCATACAAGAGAAGAACAACTTGAATTCATGCTTTTGAACAAAGTCTCTTATGCTCACCAAGGTTGTAAAAACAGTGTTGCGAAATATTGTAACCATTTAAAAGAACAGTTTTTTATTTGAATATATTTTAAAATGTAATTTGAATGTGATGCAAAGCTGAATTATCAGCATCATTACTCCAGTCTTTAGTGTCACATGATCCTTCAGAAATCATTCTAATATGCTAAGTTGCTGCTCAAGCAAGATTTCTTATTATTATCAATGTTGAAAACAGTTGTGCTGCTTAATATTTTTGAGATACAAACTGAGATACATTATTTTCAATCATATTTTCTGAGTAGAAAGTTCAAAAGAACAACATTTATTTCATATAGAAATCTTTTGTAACATTATAAATGTCTTATATCGTCACTTTTGATCAATTTAATGCAAATTATACATTTTATTTATTTAATTTTATACTTATTTATTTAAAAAAATTCTTAATGACCAAATTTTGACAATATGAAGATATGTCTAAAAGAAAAATAATGTAGCAAAAAATAAATAAACTATATATACATGCATACACACACACACACACACACACACTACAACTACAATACAGCTACAGTAAGGAGTTTTGGTTGGGATGTGAAAGTGATGCTGCACCTTTCAGGAGGAAACTTCCTGTCGTCCTCGTCCTCAGTATCACTGTGGATGGTGATGATGCTGACGGCGGGGCTGGGCGTGTCACAGATGATGATGGGCTGGGACGCATCACCACAGTTGTGTGCTACTGAAGAAGTCGGCTGCTGGGAGGATGTGGGTCTGTGACATGAAGACAGAAAACAGATTTTAATTGAGTACACAGTACCATATTTTGGACAGTTTGACTTGAAATTTACATTTTCCGATCTATTATCCAGACACTGGTATTATGAAGATGGTTGCTCGTTCTGAGACTCATTAACAGCGTTACCTGGCTCTGCTCTCGGCATGTCGACCCTTTGACCTCTTTACACCACTCTGCTGTGTACGACTGCTGGCTGCCTTTGTGTGGGAGGGCTGTGTGCTCACGTTACGCCCCTGTGCAGAGCCCTGCTGCTTACCATCGCACTGACCTCCATGTCGACCCCTGGCAGAGTGTATTGAATGCATGCTGTTTTGAGAATTGTAATTGGTTATTAGCTATTTATAGTTCATAAAATTCAGTTTTCATTGCAGCAGCACGTTGTTCTACATTACCATTAGCAGCAAAAAAGTCAGAGTGTCAATCTGCAATGATTTCTACCGGCTAACAAGAAGTTGCAATATTCCAGTTCATCACTTTTAAGGTGTTTTCACACTTAGTAGATTTGCAAAATACTTTTTCGTCATCAACATAAGTACCACCTTTTAAAGCTTTTAACACTGTAATCAGACAATAAAGCACATGTGAATCAAGCAAAACGTGTCAAGAACCTGCCCAGGTCATGTTTCACCTTAAAATCTAAAGAAAAGAAAAGGTACATATTGTTTCCAAATTACTAAAATAATTGTTGTTACATACATTTTTTTTTTTAAATAAGCATAAATGAACTAACTTAAATATATAATGTCATTTTTTTCTCACCTTACAGTATTGAGAATGAGATTTTTAAAAAATCTTAATAATAATAATAATAATAATGACAGTAAATAATAATTAATAAATTTTAAATAATAACAATAATAACTTAATATAATTTTTAATTTAAAACAATATTATTATTATTAATATTTTTCCTTCTATTTTGAGCTGATTTAAAATAATAATAATAATAATAACACAATAACAACAATAATTACACAATAATAATTATATTAACTATATTAGTAATTAATAATTGTTATATAATACTAATACTGATAATAATAATAATACCATATTTCCTACTACTACTATTACACACACACACAGAAATATTTAATATATAATATATTTATTATCATTATTATTAATGTGTTTTAATTAATAATAATATATTTGATTTTGAGGTGATATTTTTGACAGGTTTTGTGAGATTCACCTTTAAAGCAAACCCCAGATGCATTCATACTCGAGCACTGCACAATAGTAAAGCTTTTACACAAGCTTTTTTTCAAACTTGATGGTTGAATGAATCCAGGTTTGCAACAGAACCTGAAGTGTGAAACTGCAAGTGTAAACTGCTGTGGGAGAGTTCTGACCTCCAGCTACTGTTCTGTTGGGTGGTATTGTCCGAGAGCAGAGAGCCCATGGGTGAGTTGGTCAGCACAGGCTGGCTGGGATTGTGCATGGTCATGCCTGACATCTGCTGCCATGAAGAGGGAATGAGGATCTGCTGGGTCCCTGCTGGCCAGCCCTGCTAAAACACATACACAATGACAACTGAACAAAACCATTTTGTCAGAAACTCAAATCTATTTTCCTTTCTATTAATGTGGGGCAACAAGGCCTGTTTACACTCGAAAAACACTCCAGAGCATTAATGTCCAAACAGGTGAACTGTGATTGAAGAAACTGAATTATGACAATACAGGAGAACTTGTATCAATAATAGGGCCAATCACAACGCACTGGATAGTTGGTTAATCAGAGCACACCTCGCTTTTCAGACCGATTAGTTTTGTAAAAATCGACGCGTTTCAGAAAGGCGGGGCATAGAGGAGAAACAATAATGTACAGTATGTGGAAAATAATGTGTTTTTTGAACCTTAAACCGCATAAACACATTTCATTACACCAAATACACAAAATAATGTTCTTTTTAGCAGCATCATATGACCCCTTTAAAATAGGATTTATTAAAAAATGTAATGAAAATAATGATAACTAAGTTGCAGCTTAAGTGAGCTAGATGATTCAGAAAGCACTCTGACTGATTCAGTGAGTCATTCAATTAAGGATTCATTTGGCTGATTCAAAATGGTAACTGTTCAGTTTATGAGTCTGTTTAAACAATTTATTAAAAGAACTGGTTCATAAGAGTCATGTTGTAAATTACACTACACTGGTCGCATAGTATTGTTTTTGTATGCTGCCCATGAAAACAACTCGATAGAAAAACATGTTTTCTTGCAATTACTGTTTGGTACACTATCATTTTTTTTTTTTAATCTCATTCAGTTCAGAAGTTTGACCTAGAAATGCAACATGCAAAGAAGGCAAAAGAAAAAGAGGGGCAGGAAGGAAGAAGAGGAATAAGGCATCACACTGCAGGGCACAGGTTTACCAGCATGGTGGCACTCTGCTCCAGACACCGAGAGCCCAAGGCCAGCGGCGTCATTCCCGCCACTGGAAGGCGCAGGGAGGCCACCGTCAGAGGCGTGCTGCTGCTCTGGTTGGGGAAGGGATAGAGGGATGTGTGGAGGAACTGAGAATGGAGGAAAGAGTGGAGCGGTTACAAAACGATGGCTGAACTGACAGAGAAGGTAACTCGCCAAGACTTTCCAACATCATTGTGATAGTGAAAAAATGAAGAAAAACAATGTCAAATACAAAACAGATCAATATCATTTGACAGTAAAGACAGCGACTCAACGGACTTGAAACATCTTGATTGTAACAACTTGACTGTTTTTGCTGAAATCTCACCCTTTTCTTTCAGAGGTCTTCCAAAGTCACCGATTAAAAATGGCTGGTAACAGAATAAATGCATGTCTTTGATCTTTCGCTCCAATTCATTGTCATGAAAAGCTAAGACAGAAATCTTGGCTGAAAATACACTACCGTTTCGGGTCAGTAAGAATTTTTTTTAATACTTTCATTTAGCAAGGAGGCATTAAATTGATCAAAAGTGACATTAAAAAGACACTAGTAATGTTACAAAACATTTCTATTTCATATAAATGCTGTTCTTTTGGACTTTCTATTCAGAGAATCCTGAAAAATTTTATTATGGTTTCCACAAAAGTATTAATCTGCACAATTGCTTTCAACATTAATAATAATTAGAAATGTTTCTTGAGGAGCAAATCAGCATAATAGAATGATGTCTGAAGGATCATGTGACACTGAAAATTCAACTTTTACCATTAAAGGAATAAAAGTTGTTTTAAATTGCAATAATATTTAACAATATTCCTGTTTTTACTGTATCATTGATAAAATAAATGCAGCCTTGGTGAGCATAAGAGACTTATTTTAAAAACATTTTAAAAAATCTTACCAACCCCAAACTTTTGAATGGTAGTTAGTGTGAACAGAAACTGTAACAGAACAGATGACAGAAAATGTGGCTTTTGTTAAATGCAGCGTGCATGTGAAATGATCCTGGTTTAATCATATTTAATATAAATGCCAGCTGAGCTGATGACGATATTTTCCTGGAAAGAGTCTGTGTTTACAGTTTATGATGTACCGACTCAAAAGAATTTAAAACAAATGCCTCTTTCATTTTTAATCTTCACTGTAATTCTTACTGCACATAAATGAGGAAAAGATAAACACTCAATACTCATAAAGGCCAATGTGCTAACAGGGAGGAGAAACAAGGATCATATTAAACAGTGTTAAGAGGAGAAACTCTTAACTCTTCCCTACCTGTGTGAGCATGCTGGGCTGAATGTGTAGAGGCTGGGTAGACTGGTTCTGGGGCACTATGGGTACAGAGTTGTCCATTCTCACTGGATATCCAGCGTGTTTACTGGAGGTCTGCAGCCCTGGTGAATCAAACATGAGCGATTCAGTTCAAATGCATTTGGAAGCAGTATGAGTCTAAAGGACGGGTGGGGTTGGGTATGAGTCTAAAGGACAGAGCGGTGGGGTTGGGTAAAAGGGGTCGGGTACAGGCTCACCCTGGATGGTAGGAGGGCACACAATGAGGGTTTGCTGGAAGGGCTCTGTCTGGGCACACAGCTGAGTAGGGCGAGCCTGCAATGGCACACTCTGCTGAGCCAAGCCTGGTATATTTATAGTGGCCTGCTGGTACAGACCAGGCTGGTAGTTCAGTAGAGGGACGTTGCTGCTAAGAGACAGGGACTGGCCGCCCGTGGAGGCCATCTGGCAGTTACGGAAAGAGAGGGAGATTCTTAACAACATTGACTAAGCACAGAAACAGCACTAAAAACATTAATATAGCATGCATACTATGCTTTAAAGCAATAGTTCATCTATTAATGACAATTCTAATGTTGTTTTAGGCCTGGGCGATTGATGTAAGTGACGTTGTTGCATCCCACGAGACGCGCCGCTGCTGCGTTATTCATTCAAAATATTAAAGAAATACTGATTGTTAAAACAAAAAATATTTGTTGTTTGTCTCAATAAATTGGGTTAATTTAAAAATAACAGTGGTTAAATGTAAAAAAAAAATTCTATTGCTCTTTGTTTTAAAAAAGGTTATAAATAAATGTCAATAATTATCGATACCGAACGATATGAAACATTATATCGTTGATAAATTTTTTTAGCTATATCACCCAGCCCTATGTTGTTTAAAGCAGCTCAGCCTCAAGCTCCCAAAAAACAACAAAATCAACCCCATATAAGCAGTTCATCTGACTTGTACATTATATTCCAGTGTTTTAACTAAAAGTATTAAAAATCATTTTTGGTAATTAAAATAAAGCTGAAATAAAATAAAATATAAATATTAGATCAAAAACCTAAACTTAGAAAAATGTAAATTATTATTATTATATTTTTTTTTATTACATTAAAAACAGAAAAATGCCTTGGCAATTAACTAAAATAAGTTTAAGTATTAAAATTACTCAAACTAAAATGGGAATAAAAATAAATTAAAGCTAAACAGAAAAATATAAAAACAAACAAAAAACATAAAAAAGCATATAACAAAATTACATTATTTTAACTAAAATTACTTAAACTAAAATTAAAAAGAGAACTGAAAATATATAAATGAAATATATATTGATATATACTACAATAGCATATAAATAATACTAAAATAACACTGCTATACTGCAAGTCATCTGAAGTCATATGATAGCTTTGTGAGGAACAGGCCGACATTTTATTCAGATTCACTGGTAATTTTGCCCTCTAGTGAGCTGCTACCTCAAGAATCAAATCATGAGAGATCCAGATCAGTCTGATTTGTGAATTAATCATTTATTCTTTTTAATAAATCAGACTGATCAGGTTCTTAAGACTCTCAACTCACCGATTCAATAATTCATTCGCAGCAGATCATGAATTAACAGCAATTATATCAATTCAGAAGATTTGGAAATTAGTGCTTGAGTTACACAGATTATATTTGTGGGAGGTTTTCATCATTTTTGGAGATTTAACAGAAATGGCCACTAAGAAATGATGATGTATGGAAAAGAGCTACATCAAAAATGATTGTCTTTCACCGAAAAAATAACATATGAGTTTGGAATGTCATGAGAGTGAGTAAATGATGACAGTATTGTCATTTTTTGGTGAACTATCCCTTTAAAACACGCTATAGTAGTTTGACATTACTTGTGATATTCAGTCGTATAATTCTATTCTTATTTTTTACCACTACAAGCAACATACTGAATGCAAATGCATTACAAACGAATTAACTTTCCCATAATGCATCTGTGCAGTAGTACACACCTGACTGTGCTGATTGAGTTGACTGCTGAAGGTGACGGTGAGGTTGGCGGCTGCGCTGGGAGCATTGTGGCTGGCGAACAGGTTCTTGTTGTTGTCGAAGGCGGTACACCTGCGCTTGCAGATCTCCATGTTTTGGAAGCAGGACTTCACACTACACAACAAGAGAGGGCGGCACTTGTGTTAGTGTCTTCAGAGGAGTACAGGGAGAGATGTGGCTATTATATCTACATTATATGTAGATAATCAACAAATAAACAACAGGGCTTACTGTGAGCTGTGTGGGAAGTGAAGAAGGTGAGCCATCGTCACAAACGGGTGGTTAAGGGTCTTAGTAGGCGTGATCCGCTTTTCTGCATCTAGAGTTAGCATTTTCTTCAGCAGGTCAATGAACTCCCTCCGATCAGCCTTCTCTGCCAAAATGTCTGTGCCCTCCAGGTTAGTCATGTTGACCTGGAGTGTGAGAAAGAACTAATTTAAACCAGGCAATAAAATAAGATTTAATATTAAAAGACGTCATGTGACATAAGGAAGTATATAAAAGTCTGCCCTATTTTTAGATCACTAATCAAAAAAGCACTGTGGCATTGATCCAGTTTACTTAGGTTAACATGTTACAGTGAGTCTATTCAAGTTAGTCAAGGTTTCAGTCATAATGAAGAAAAAGAAACCTAGAAAAAACTAATAGGCTGTTTTGCAACTGTACCTGGAGTTTAATATGTAAATTTGTGATTGGATAACCAAGGTGTTGAATATTAAATAGGCTTCTACTAAATACTGAGCAAAGGGTCTGAATACTTAGGACCATGTGATATTTCAGTTTTTCTTTTTTTAATAAATCTGCAAAAATCTACTACAATTTAAAAGAACTGTTTTCTATTTGAATACATTTGAAAATGAAATTTATTGTAGTTTTTTTTTCAGGATTCTTTTATGAACAGAAAGTGTAAAAGAACAGCGTTTATGTGAAATAGAAATCATTTTTAACATTTTAAATGTCTTTCCTGTCACTTCTGGTCAATTTAATGCATGCTTATAAATAAAAGAATTGATTTCTTAAAAAAAAAAAAAAAACATATTTTGAACAGTTGTGTATTTTCATCCAAGATTTCTGTCTTATTCATCTCAACATCACAAAATACACAAGTATTTATTCTGTCACCACCAATTTTTAACTGCAAAGCACCTCTGAAAGAAATGGATGAGATTTCATCCTTTCTGAATAACAGTATTATTTAAAAATAAATCTGTCTGACCCCAAACTTTTTTTTTTTATCAATTTTTTATTAAGTGTTACAGAAAATAGTTATAACAGACATACATCAATAAGAACAAAGTGCAACACACTAAATTTTTGTCTGACCTCAAACTTCTGAACGATAGAGTATGTGTGTATATATATATATGTATACACACACACACACACACACATATATATTTGACCTCATTAGTTTTGAATCCTGTCTGTACACATTTATTCTATCATTTGTATCAGTGAGTTTTTCACACATTATTGTACACACAGCACTACCTGCATCATGTCGTCAAGGCAGTTGAAAATGTACTTGCGAGCCTCTTTGGACTTTATCCCAAACTCTGCCTCGTGCTCTGAGGGAGTCTAAAAACAGAAACACATCAGTGAGGAAAGCGCTCAATCATCAATTGACCGCTGATGCCTTTGAACATAAAATACACAGCAGTGCTTTAAGTGGGGCATGCCTTGAGTCTCCAGAGAGGGTAGCTGGAGTCTGGGCCTCTGTGGAAGAAACGGCTGGTTTTAGTGCCGGCGCTCAGGAGATACTCAGCTGGCAAACCTTGAGTCTGGGAAATGTACCGAATCTGTAGGGATATACATGAAATGTAGATTATACACCCATTCTTCACAGATGGACACATTGTGGACAGCTGTTTGTAGCCAAGTAGTGTATGCAGAGAAAGGTAACTAGTTGCTGTATAAGATTATTTGCTAGCAATAAACGAATATATCAGCCAATATTGTCAGTTTTAAGATTACCGGCACTGGCATGGTTTTTCAACAGATGTGTTAGCGACCCCTTGTGTCACTTTCCAAATCTACTGATAGCCTTCTCAATTGAATTTGGAATAAAATTAATTGATTTAGCACAGAACTGATTAAATTCAGGCAAACAGAACCTTATTACTGACCTGATCATATTCTGAGGCTCCCGGATACAAAGGCCAGCCCAGAAACAGTTCAGCAATGACACAACCTAGTGACCACATGTCAATGGCCTCACAGAACGGAAGGCCCAGAATGATCTCAGGAGCTCTGCACCACAACAGACAAATTAAAACAAATTAATGAATAAATTAGCTTCATTGCACTGGCAGGTTTTCTTATGAGGTGTATAAGATTGGGAGAATGACAGGTAGGGAGATACATATGATTTACTGTAAACTAATTCTTTAGGGATGAAGGATATATTAGTGATAGACAGATATATTGATATTATTTTAAAATTATCATCCAATGCCAATTTTTAATTTGTGTCATTTCCAAAAAGAGATAAAACTTTTTTTTTGTTATTAAATATTTAAAAAACAAAATGTACAAAATATTATGATTTTTTAAGAACAAATATCAAGTAGTTTTCTTAAAGTAAGACTTGAACAAAACGTTAAGTTTAAAAAAGTCTAAGGTTTTCATTGACGACAAGTTGGTTAAGTTACATTAAGGTTACATGAAATATTCATATTTAAAAAAATAACTGCTTCACTGCTTATTAATCATTTTTTAAGAATGTCACCTTTTTAATGACACTTTTTTTAGTTACATTTAGACCACCTACATTTTTTTCCACACTTCTAACCCCACAGAAAATATAAAAATGATATGAGGTGTATATTATTGGCAGAATGACAGGTAGAGATATGCATCTGATGTATCGTAAAGGTAAACAATAATTTTTTTTTTTTTTACAGATGAAGGATATATTAGTGATAGACAGAAATATTGATATTTGGCCATTTTAAGATCATAATCCAATGCTTATTTTCAATTTGTGCAATTTCCAAGATGAGATAAAACAGTATTTCAGTACTTCATTTTTTTGAGTTATTTAGTTAATTTTGAGTTAATCTTTATTTCTAGCTATGTTATCAATAAAATGTATTATATACCATATATCAGTATTATTGACATCAGCGGATCAGCCATTGAAAAATTTATATTGGCTGACAATTAGACATACAGTGGGTATAGAAAAGAATCACCCCCTTTAAAATAATCACATTTTGTTGCAAAGAAAAGTGGGCAAATATTGCAAAGTCTAGATCTGCAAAGTCAGTAGAGACAGAGATATATCCCATCAGACTAAATTAAAGCAAAAGGTGGTTCAACAAAATACTGACACAAGGGGTGATCCTTTTTCCAGCTCAGTGATTCAGTTTAAAAAAAAAAGTATTTTATATCTTTCACTTGGATGTTATAAGTTGCACTGGGTAAATACAACTGGATAAAACTAAAACTGTGTCCGTCTTCATTTCAGGCTGCAAGGCAACAAAATGTGATTATTTTAAAGGGGGGTGATTCTTTTATATTAAAGCAATAAGCCCCAAGAAGCCGTGGTTTACAGCGAATTTATAACAGCTAAGGGATGTTGTTAGGCACGATGCAAAGCGGAGTGCCTAAAACCCCCTTAGCTGTTATAAATTCACTGTAAACCACGGCTTCACGGGGCTTATTGCTTTTATAAAACGGTATTCCATATACGTAGTAAGGTTTCACAGAATAAAACAGAGCAATTAAAGTGTAATGATATAAATAAAAACAGTATTCTTCCACCAAACAATGTAGTTCCTCAGAAACAGTTTTGGTTCCAACAAAGTGGTTGCCGAGCAACACACAGAAGTAAACAAAGTGTATGTTTGTAGTGTAATTTACAACAGCTTCGAATGCGGCTCAACCAATCAGAATCAAGGACCGGAACTGTCCGTTTTATAAACCCACTGTATTACCAATTTTATAAATTGTTAGGAACATTCAGTCAATATTGGTAGCCATTAATATGAGAAAAGAACAGCTATTTATGCATAAATATAATACACAATGACTGACTTTGGAAGCATGTAAAACTCTGTATCTGTATAAAACCCTAAAACTAAATTTCTGCCAAATGCCTAAATGTAAATATAAAAGTAAAACTGTATTAGGCTTTAAGGGAGTTTTTCATACATATAATAGTTTTTATACATATAATAGTATCATATTAATATCAATTTACTTCATTTCAATTCATGTCTGTAAGGTTTCACAAAATAAAACAGAGCAAATAAAGTGTAATGATATAAATAAAAACAGTATTCTTCCACCAAACAATGTAGTTCCTCAGAAACAGTTTTGGTTCCAACAAAGTGGTTGCCGAGCAACACACAGAAGTAAACAAAGTGTATGTTTGTAGTGTAATTTACAACAGCTTCGAATGCGGCTCAACCAATCAGAATCAAGGACCGGAACTGTCCGTTTTATAAACCCACTGTATTACCAATTTTATAAATTGTTAGGAACATTCAGTCAATATTGGTAGCCATTAATATGAGAAAAGAACAGCTATTTATGCATAAATATAATACACAATGACTGACTTTGGAAGCATGTAAAACTCTGTATCTGTATAAAACCCTAAAACTAAATTTCTGCCAAATGCCTAAATGTAAATATAAAAGTAAAACTGTATTAGGCTTTAAGGGAGTTTTTCATACATATAATAGTTTTTATACATATAATAGTATCATATTAATATCAATTTACTTCATTTCAATTCATGTCTGTAACATTAAAATAATTCTCTTGCGTTTGCTTTAATTTGTTCAGAATTGATGTACATTCTTACAGTGCATAAAAAACTTGGACTTGGATGCACTAAGTTGCTTTAGACAGTGTTTATAAATGCACAAATGTAAGTACATCCACTTGTCCATTCATTTTGACATCAAATATTCCTTACCGGTAGTATCTAGACTGCAGGTAGGTTGAGCACAACGCCTTCGAGACGTGACTCGCTGAACCGAAGTCAATGACTTTGACTCTGTAGGGCTGTCTGATGGGGTCCACCAGCATGATGTTCTCAGGCTTCAGATCAGCGTGGATGAGACCCAGACTCTTCAGCTTCATCAGCGCCGTGGCAACCTGCTGCAGGACCGGCCGGATACACTTGAGGAGCAATGGGCTGAACTTGCTGTGCTTGAGGAAGTCGTAGAGGTTCTGCTCCAGCATTTCAAACACCAGACACGTGTGGTTCTTGTGCTGGAAGCACTCGTAAGAGCGCACAAAATTGAACTCGTCTGCATTCTCTGTGCTCAGACGGCTGAGGATGCTCACCTTTAACGGGACAGGATTGAGTTCAATACATTTAAACAAATTTGTATCAAGCACATGATCGATGATTAATTAAAATCTTAGAAATAAATGCAGTAGACATTTATCATTGCATCAATCCAATATTAATTATCAGAGGTATTTGCTATGGAAGTCTGTTTCCACCTCAATTAAAAATTATGAAAACTGTATTTCCTGTATGTGCAACATCAATTTAATGTACATTCTACAATTGTGACTAAAACAAGTAATTGCAACTTCATATTTCGCAATTGTGACTATTTTTCATAATCACGACTGTATATCTATTAATTGCGAATACTTCTCATAATAGTGATTGGGTATCTCACTATTGCGACTATTTGTCGTAACAGCGATTGCATATTTCACAACTGTGACTATTTACTAGTTTCTCACACTACGCTGGTATGATCTTGGTCCACTCTTCTTCCACTTTCTTCCATAGTTCGGTAACTGTACTGGGTTTCTTAGCCATAACTTTGTCGCTAAGGATTTTCCAGAGATTTTCAATCTGGTTTAGATCAGGACTCTGGGCCGGCCATTTCATTATTTCAGTGTTTTCAGCTTCAAAGAACTGCTTTACCCATTTTGCAGTGTGACAGGGGCATTGTTTCGCATGAAAATTGCAGGCTGATTGGGAGATGCTTGCAGGGAAGGTACCGCAGGTTGCTGAAGGAGGTTCTGATAAACATTTGCATTGACCTGCCATGTAGCTGTATAAGAGGCCCAACTCCTGCTGCACAAAACATCCCCCAAACCTGACTTCTTTACACACTTGGGCTGCAGACTTTCCCCGACTCTGTCTTCTCGTGCATTTGTCTTACATGGACGACCAGCCTTTTTGGCGGACTTGAATGAATTAGTGTCATTGTAAACCTGCAATATTCGAGAAATCAGATTTGGAATGACCAACTTCTCTTGCAGTGGCTGGAAGTGAAAGCTCATTCTGATTCTGAAGTGTCATCCCTTTGGCCTTCATCTGGACCGTCTCCTGTCACAGGGTTTCAGTCACCTTATAGCGGCCCGCCATCTTGCAATATCAGTGAAAATTAGAGGAATGCTGCCAGTTAAATAGGGTTTGTCATATAACTAAGGAAATTAGCATTAGGTGCCAGATTAACACCAATAACCTTGGAGGTATCTGTTAGTGTTCTCTAATTTTGATCAGAGTTCTTTTTCAAATATCAAATTTAAGCTTTTTATACTGTGCTTCAGAATAAAAATAATTTATGAAATATGCTTAAAAAAACTGCCCTTCTACTCCTGTTAGGATAACTTCAAATAGGACTAAGCAGTGACCTTGAAATTTAGGAAACTGTAGGTTGTTGTCTAATTTTGATCCCCACTGTATATCTCACACAAGTGACTATTTCTTGTAATAGAGATTGTATGTTTCACAATTACAAATTGTATATTTCACAAATGCAACTATTTCTAGAAATAGCGGCTGTATATCTCACACATGCAACTATTTCTTGTAATAGTGATTGAATGTCGGTCCATGTATGTTTCGTTCATTAATTTTTTGATTTAAAATTGAAAACATGAGAAAATGGCGCCATTTTCGTTTACGTTTTTTCCAAAAAACTATTTGATTTTTCCATTTTTCCATTCAAGGGTAGAAAATGGATAAACAGTTTGAATGTTTGATTTCCACGTTTGGGTGGAAATGAAACGCCCCTTTCCACTGTTTGGTCAAGCAAGCATCAAATGGTGCCGTCATCATGTCGTCTTCAGTTTTGTGCAACAGAATAAGAGTTCTCCGCTGTTAAAGCGTTTATTGCAACTCCTGCATTCATCACCCTCTCATCAAACAACCAGACTAACAAATGGCTTGACACAAACCATACTGGGGCAACGCCTAGACAGGGTTTACTTCTGTGTAGGCATAGATTCTATATGGCAAATTAGGTGCTTATTGCAGAAATATGCATGTACCTCAGATCTGCAGCCGCATTACCCTTTTAGTCTATTTCTTTGGCGCACCACACATTTTATTTAGCTGTCCAGTTATCAAAATCTGTGTGGCAAAGCTGCGTGACATTTACATTATAGTGAAGCGCAGACCAGTATCGATTTTATTGTGAATATAAAGCTATCTTACCGTTTTGATTATTATTTCGAGTCATTATCTGACGGCATGTTACACATGTATATAATACATGCTATTTTTATAGAAAAGGGCATTTTTCAAATTTTATAAAATATGTCTGTCACCTTTAATATTAAATTCTTGAATTAAGTCAATATTTAAACAATATGACATTATAAGTGTTACCAATTAGCAATTACATCAGTACCAACCAAAGCCATCTTTGCACTGTGGCACAGAAGCTGCATCTTAAGTTGAATTTAGATGTATTTACACAATTAACGCTGCGCAGACAATGCATTAACACATCAATGGCATTATGGAATGAGATTAATGTTTTAAACAAAAACATTCTGAATAGCCTACAGAAATATGAAATGAGTGACAAAATGAAACAATTGGATACTTGAATTATGAAGGTTACATCGCCAGTAGGTTGCTACAAGTCATTGTGTTGATGAATGAGTCATAGAGTCATCAATTCAACCGATTCGTTCAAAATGCTGATTTGTTCAGGAGCAAAGTAAATGGGTCATTGAACCACTCACACAAACGAAACATTCAAAGACTCAGTTTCATTCAAGAATGAAACGCCTGTGTTTTAAGCCAAATAAAACACACTGTTTTGTGTCTAAATGAAATTAAATCATACTCATTATTAATGAAACTGTACTGTCTAAAATAAAAGTTATGACTGCTGCGTATTCACACTAAAATCAATACTGGTCTGCACTTCACTATAATGTAAATGCATTCGCCCCGTGTTGTCCAGTGCATCACGCAGCTTTGCCACACAGATTTTGATAACTGGACAGCTAAATAAAATGTGCGGTGTGCCAAAGAAATAGACAAAAAGGGTAATGTGGCTGCAGATCCGAGGTACATACATATTTCTGTAATAGGCACCTAATACTTGCCATAGAGAAACTATGCCTACACAGAAGTAAACCCTGTACATTTGTTAGTCTGGTTGTTTGATGAGAGAGAGACGAAATGCAGGAGTTGCAATAAACACCTTAACAGAGGAGGACTCTTAGGCCATGTCCACACGTACACGGGTATTTTTAAAAACTGAGTTGTTCCTTCATCCGTTTTTAAAAAAATCTCAGTCCACATGAAAACGCAAACGCATGCTATGAATCACTGTCAAGAGCATGCCAAACCAACAGGTGGCGATATAATCTCAACCATAAAGCCATGTTGGCCAATCAGAAGCCGGAAAAAGTTTCCAGTAGGCGGAGATAAGTGCAGGCTCCGAAGTCACAAGCCAAAAACTTCGGTTTCGCTGTCTACACGATAACACTGCAACCGGAGTTTTTGAAAATCTTCACCCTGGCAGCCGTTTTCAAAAATGCTGCGTTTGCGTGTGGACGAACGGCCAAACTGCGAAGAAAAAGGTGCGGTTTTAAAAATAACCGCGTTCGTGTGGACAGGGCCTTATTCTGTTGCACAGATATGAAGACAACATGATGACGGCACCGTTTCATTTTTGCTTGACCAATCAGTAAAAAGGGGCGTTTAATTCCCTCCCACATGTGGAAATCGAACATTCAAGCTGTTTATCCATTTTCTACCCCTGAATGTAAAAATAAAAAATTAAGGCGAATTCTTGTCTTTTCATGTTTTTGAAAAAGCTAAAAATTAAAATGGTGCTGTTTTCTCATGTTTCTGTTTTCAATATTAAATCAAAAACAAATGAACACAACGTACATGGACCAATGTCTCACAATTGCGACTATTTCTCATAATAGTGACACAGTATGTCTTACAGTTATTTCTCGTAATAGCTACTGAATGTCTAACAATTGTGATTATTTTTTGTAATAGCGATTGTATATCATGCATCACACATGCAACGACTTCTCATAATAGCGACTGAATGTTTCACAATTGCAACTATTTCTCATAATGGTGACTGTATGTCTCACAATTGTGACTATTTCTCGTAATAGAGATTGTATGTATCACAATTGCAAAGCTGTATATCTCACAACTACAACTATTTACATTTACATTTAGTCATTTAGCAGACGCTTTTATCTAAAGCGACTTACAAATGAGGACAATGGAAGCAATAAAAATCAACAAAAGAGCAATGATATACAAGTGCTATAACAAGTCTCAGTTAGCTTAAAGTAGTACACGTAGCAAGGGTTTTTTAAATAATATAATAAATAAAAAGAAAACAGATAGAATAGAAAAAGAATAGAGCGGGCGGAGGGGACACTGGCACATTTATTTTGGTTTTGTCCTATTCTGTATGTTTTCTGGTCTAAATTTTTTTAATTGTTTTCTAGTGCTTTCAAAATTAATATTCAACCTGATCACAGTCTGGCTATTTTTGGATATTCTGATGTAATGGACATTCTTCCTCATACTCATCAACAGGCTCTAACGGTAGGCATGATTGCAGCCAAAAAAGTGATACTACTCAATTGGAAATCTCCACAAGCCCCTTGTTTTCTGAGATGGTTGAATGAGATCTTTACATTATCCAAATGGAACAGTTAAGTTTTGGTGAGCTCTCCTCACAGAAAAGATTTGAAGCCACATGGGGACCTATCTTGAGACTCTTGGAAATTTAATTTCTGTATTCTGTAAATCTCCCCTTCTATTTTTTATTTTTTTTCTTTAAATACATTTCTGAAGTATTGGATTTATAAAACAATTGTGAATACTATGTTGTGTATATATGTTAATTGAGGCAGTCCAGGGTTTATTTTTTATTTTTTTGGTCTGTGTGTGTGGGTGTAAATATGTGTATTGTTATCTTATGTTGGTTACTGTTTTTTGTTTATAAAAAATAAAAAAAATATTATAAAAAAAAGAAAAAGGATAGAGCAAGCTAGTGTTAGAGGTCTTTTTTGCTTTTGCTAATTGTATAATAAATGAAAAGAAAACAGACAGAATACAAAAAGATTAGAAAGCAAGTGTTTTTTTTTGTTTTTTTTTAAGAAAACAAGCAGCAAATGAATAGAGTGCAAGTCTAAAAGGTCTAAAAGTATTTTTTTTTTTTGTGAATATAATTAGAATAGAGAGTGCTAGAGTTAGAGGGTCAAATAAAGATGGAAGAGATGTGTTTTTAGCCGATTCTTGAAGATGGCTAAGGACTCAGCTGCTCGGATTGAGTTGGGCAGGTCATTCCACCAGGAGGGAACATTTAATTTAAAAGTCCGTAAAAGTGATTTTGTGCTTCTTTGGGATGTACATTTTTCATAAATTTTTCTTTATTTCTTGTAATAGTGATTGTATATATCACACATGTGACTATTTCTCGAAATAGCAACTGAAAGTCTCACAATGGAGATTATGTCTTGTAATAGCGATTGTATGTCTCACAATTGTGAAGTTGTATATCTCACAACTGTAACTATTTCTTGTAGTAGTGACTGTATCTCAAAATTCTGACCATTTCTCATAATAGCGATTGCATCTCACCATTGCAACTATTTCTCGTAATTGTGACTGTGTATCTTACAATTGTGACTTAGTATCTCACAACTGCAAACATCATATCTCACAACTGCGACTGTATATCTCACAATTTAAATTTTTTGTCAAAAGCAATTGTATATCACACAACTGCTATTTGTGACTTCATACCTCACAATTGTGACTATTTCTCTTAATTGCACCTGTATATCTCATAACTGTGACGGTTTCCCGTAATTGCAACTGTATATTTTTTTATAAAACTGTATGCTTTTGTTGATACTGCAACTTTATATCTCACAATTACAACTAATTCTTAAAATTGCAGCTTTATATCTCTTATTTATTTCTTGTTTGTCATTTACAGCATTTTATTCACAAAAATACAATGATTGGGAAAGGTTTTGATACAGGTTAACTGCTCACCTCTATTTGACCCTGGCGGGCATATGACGGATGATTCTTGAGAATCTTAATGGCCATGATCTCATTAGTTCCACGCTTCCAGCATTTCGCGACCTGTCCGAATGTTCCCCGGCCGAGGAACTCCAGAACCTCGTAGCTGTTGGAGACAGAGCAGAGGATCTCATGCTGCACCAGCTGGTAGTCGCCCTCACTGTGGGAGTTGCTGCTTTTGGTGGTGGATGTGGAATGAGCGATGGACTGAGCCGTGGCGTTGCCTCCACCTCCGGCCACACGGTTGGGGAGCACAGGAGCCGACAGCTCCTCCAAAATCTGCACGCTGTCGCTGCTGTCCACCTCCTCGCTCTTCCGCTTCAGACTGCCCTGTCTCTGATAGCCCTCACATGTCAGAGAGGTGGAGCCCGCATCTTTTCCACGCTGACTGGATGTGGATGATGATGAGGATGATGAAGGCTCCGGGACGCTGCCGGTGCTGTCTGCGGCACGTACCACTGTCTGTTCCCGCGAGCCTCCAGAAGGAGGAAAGACCAGGCTGGAGGAGTTGTAATTGGGGTTGAATCCAGATGTGGAGGGGGAGGAGCCATTCGGCTGGTTTGGGCTGTGCTGGTAGTAGCTGCTGTCACCTGATTGGCTGCTCACGTTCCATGCATGGTTTTCCAACTTCAGTTTCTTGGAGCGGGACAGGCCACTGGAGGACACGGAGGGAGAGGAAAACGCCTGCATTTGAGAAGACATGCCTAGAAAAGATAAAGTGAAAATGAGTGACAATAAGACAAAACAAAACGGCTTATGCATGTTGGTTATGCTACAATGGCTTTAACTTGATCGACAAAAGTTTATCAAATATTAATGTTTTAAAACAAAACAAAACTGCTTCACTCAAAAATAATTATATTATGTCATTATGATGTAACTTTTGTCAATTGGTTCTTAAGATTTTTGACATTTTTTCAGCTACATTTATACCACCTATAAATATATATATATATATATATATAACAGTTCTTTCTGGTCCTCGAATTTGATTGGGTGAGAGCCTTTTCTAGTGGTGTGATATTCTACTAATAACAGAACACCAACCTTTTCACTGTTCATGGTGGACACCCAAATCCACTATACATTTATAAATAATACTGTTTTCGTGCCTATGGCCGAATCACGGCCAAATTCTTTTTTTGAAAGAAAACTTTTATTCAGCAAGGATGTGTTAAATTGTTAAGAAGTGATAGCAAAGATTTATATTGTTAGAAAATATTTATATTT
>NW_015646165.1:226716-246130 GCF_001515625.1 Sinocyclocheilus rhinocerous | reverse complement strand
CATACATATTAGGGCTGCACGATAATGACAAAAATCATAAATGTCGATTGTTACCTTGAAATTTTAATAGCGATTATTAATTACGAATATCATTATTTACACTGAATGATGTTTATACCATTGTTTGAAGCAACTGCATGCCATATTTTTTATATGAAAATAAACAAGCAAAAAACATAAGTGGACTTTGAACAATTATGTAATCGTGGCATCTGTAATTGTAATTTGATTAATTGTGCAGCCCTAATACACACACACACACACACACACACACACATTACCCTAGACCCTATATATTCACTTTTAGTTCCTAAAAATATCAAAATGACTTTTAATTCAGAAATTAAAAAATGTCTATCACAGAAGAGATACACTCATGTCATTTTTATGTTTATGTTACACTCAATACATTTTAATGTTTTTAAATAACTAATTTCATAAAATAATCTCCCCATACAACTTAATCATTATTTTACTTTTTTTTAATATGCAGTTATGCAAATATCAGAAGTTTTCTTTAGGTTAACTTCATTTGACTTGAATAAAAAAAAAAACATTAAATTTAGGTTTTTCATTGATAGGTTGGTTATAGGTTCAAAATATTAGTCAAATATTATTAAGTTATAAGTAACATTAGTGTTAAAAGTTTTTTATATTAATATTTTAAAACATAACTACACTGCTTATTAAAGACATAACAAATAATAATGTCTATAATTTTTTTCCAAGAATTTCAAGTTTTCAACTACATTTTTCAGTTACATTAGAATTAGTTTAAAAGATTTTTTCACTTTTAGCCCCACAAAAAATATCAGAATTACTTCTAATTCAGAAATGAAAACAAGTTCATCATTAAAGATATGCATTCAAGTGATTTGTAATTTTAATGAATTTTTGAAAACCTGAACCGATCCAGACAAAGCCAAGAACAAATCAAACGTACGTTGCCATAGCAACCGCTCTAGCTAGGTGATCCAGGGTGGTTGCTATAGAAATGGCTGTAGCCAGTTAATTGGGAGGGGTTGTCATGGCAATAGTTGCTACTGTGTGATAAAAAAGAGGTGTGACAGCGACAAATGTTTCACAAACAAACTATACAACTTTCATGGTGACAGTCAAACATGCACTAACATGTACTAACATTACCAGCCAACACACACCGTGACTGTCGTGTCAAACATTCCGCTGGCTGCGGAAACACAACCTGACGTGCTGTATGCATGCAACACGCTTCATAAAACTTCACATCAACTGTCATCGTGCAGTGTAACATCTTTGCAGCTCACCTGCTGTGTGTTGAATTCCTCAGCTTGACACTTTTTCCTAATTTTTCCTATTAGGCCTCATTGTTTTCTCTTTTTTATAGAAATGTCCCTCCATAAAAACGTCTCTTTATTCGAGCCGAGGAGATTCCGGGTGTCTAATAATGTTAGACACAGCCCAACGCACAGTCAACAACATCGTTACACATTAATATTCTGCAAGGGCAGCGCACAGAATTATGACTGAGACCTGGAGATGAATGTAGGACATTAAACAGACTCCATTTCCGGGGTGTGAGATCGAGCGCTGATTGGCCGGAGGCGTGTCACGTGATGTATAAATCTAGTCTTGTAGCTGCGGCAGTTACGGTTTTCCGCATTTTGTGTTGGTAAGGTTCTTCAAAAAAGTAGTGGTATAACCATGGTGTACATATAAAATTAGATACATTATAGTGCTTTTTCGTTCAATTTTCATATATATATACATCCACAAGTGATGTCAGCAATAATTCTGAATATTGATAATTAGTATTTGCATGTGTATGCATGTGCCTACAAGTTTTAGGGAATTTTTATGAACTTTTTTTTACATTTTAAGGGACTTGGGACTGTTCAAATGCAATTTCATCTTAGTGGCTGTGGATGACATGTATAATGTGTATGAGGTTAAGAAGTGTTTTGCCTGAAAGGGTATTTTCACTGAATTTGTTTACAGCTGACATCGCATCACTGTCTTCTGTCAAATGACAAGACCTGGATTTGAATCACACACGAAGGACTGCTTTCTTTAACAGAATATTATTTATTCAAAATGTAAACACAACATGACTATCTCTGATTACACACCCCTCTAAAGGAAAGGATATCGATCAACATTGTTCATGGAGGTGCTGAAAAAAAGTATTACTGCTAGTATTCGGGACATCAGAACACTTGAATCTGGGAGACCAGAACATACTGGTACAAAGACAGCATTAATTCCCTCCCAGTCCGAATGAGCAGCGATACGACCATTCTGACCCAGAAAGAGATGTTTTGCGGTGCATGTAGGCCTCAGCAAACTGGACTTCGACTTGCAAGTTTTGTTGTGAATTATTTGTGCAACTCAAAGCACTTGTCCTAATGAACACAACCAAAGATCTTACAGTACAACAGGAAAGGTAAGAATTTAATGCATATTCACCTGCCTATGTTTATAACAAAAATGTAATTGATATTTCAATTTCTTAAGAATTATTGCATAAATCACAACCCTTTGAAAAGAAAAGAAGTGCGGTGTATCATGAAAGCCAAGTAGTGCTGACAATACTATATATTGCACAAAAACAATTTATAGTGTTACATGGCCTGAAAAGAAAAAGAAGAAAAAAAAAAAAAAAAGAGTTCATATGCTTTTCTTTTGGCCGACAGTGACCCCCTCTGAAAGAAAGTTAATGTACACTTGGAGCGCTGAATCACAGACAAACAAAAGACAAATAATTCATTTTAAATCTCTTCTTTCCTGGCCTAACTGGTTGTTACGGTTGGCGTAGCGCAAGCGAGCACAAATGCATTTAAAAACAAATTTCCATTGGTAAAGCATGTTTACAGAGTTGAGCCATTTCCATCAAATAAAATAGTCAGTGATTTTCGTCACAGCAATAATTGGTGCGACACTTCAGAAATGTATTTTATTTTGTTGTTGTTTTTAAGGAATGATTGGACTTTTTTCTCTTTTAATCTTAAAAACTCAGCGTCCTATATGCACAGATTCTAAAATCTTACAGATCAATGAGAAACGTGAACAACAACAAATGCTGACTCAGGCTCTAAAAAAGTCCACTTGGATTAATTTCACGGTCATATGAAGTTGGCTTCTTCAGGGAATTGGGTAAGGTAGAAAATTTGCTTTTTTTTTTTTAAATGTCCTTACATGTTAATAAAGCCATCATTTCACGTGACCTTGCCCTTTACGGGCCGTTGCACACAAGATCTGGTTGTCGCCACTATGGAGGAAATCACCAAGCTCTCAATTTCATTAACGGGACACTGCTTCATTTTATTTGGTTGTGAGAAAACCCTTTTGATTTCTCGCTACCTATTTTGGTCGTGAGAACAGCACCAGCCTTTCGTCCCTCACGTCGGCGTTTCTCATTGGGCGATTCATTCCTGCGCGATGCTCCGCAGAACGTACTTGACCGTGTAGGCGAAAGCAGCGAAACCTACGATGACGAACAAATTAGCAAGTGCTCCACCCAGGAGTCCATGGTTACGGTTGACCTGCTGGAGGTCGGGCGGGTGGGCCGCGCCGGGGGGCAGATGCCCGTTCAGGGGAAGGTGCCCGTTTTGCGCGTGGTGGGCTTCGCCATCCGGCACCACGTCGGGGAGGGGCAGCGCCTGTGAGCGGGACCTGAGCTCCTCCTGCATACGCTGCTTCTGCTTGATTTCCTGTTTAAAGGGGGGTGAAAGGGATCAAGTGTTAATATATTTGTTATAAGAATGTGTTTACTGCTCGCGCATACATCTGTGAGGAAGTCTGGCACGGTACTTACTTCAACAACATCTGGAAACAGTTCACAAAAGACTTTGTCCTTGATGTTGAAAGCAAGACTCTGGGAGGCCAACTGTCTTTTCTGCAGGGAACATAATAAAAGCAAACACGGCATTAAAATGTATCCCATGTATGTACTTTGTACATGTTTATGCATAGAGCTCATTTCAAGAACTCTTTCATATTCAAATAAATTTAAATTGCTTCATCACATTTTTGAATAATGTCACAAATATGGTATGCAATGGCCACTTTAATATACAATTAATTTCTGATAGATAAAATCAAGTCCTGGCCCACAAAAACAAGTGACAAAAAAGCTGTTAATATGTAAATAGATGTCAAAACAATGTCCACGTAGTGAATTTCTCCCTAGTATAATGAAGTATACTGTAAATTCAAAAGTATACTGTACCATTCAAAAATCTGGAGTTGGTAACATTTTTCATGTTTTTTTTAAAAGAAATCTCTTATGCTCAAAGGCTGCATTTACATGGTCAAAAAACTCATTAAAACAGTAATATTGTGAAACATTATTACAATTTCTGTTTTCTAGTACAATATATTTCATATGTATGTTTATGTAATTTATTCCTGTGATGCAAAGTTGAATTTTCAGCATCCTTACTCCAGTTTTTAATGTCACATGATCCTTCAGATTCTAATATGCTGATTTAAGTTCTTTTATCTGCTTTATATTTTTATGGAATACATTTTCCCCTGGTACAAGAACAGCACTTATTTAAAAAAACAACAGTTTAAACAGCAGTGTTCTTACTAGTTTTAGTACGGCTTTACAATAACAAAAAAAGCTCAGAAAATCTGTGAACAATACACCCAATTAATGCAAATGTATACTAAAACAGCTTCATATCTTGTGCATAATTTATAGACACTTATTAGCATTTTATTTTGATTTAGTCAGAGTATTTAGAGCATTTATAGAGTATTTCATATAAAAAGCTTTGAGGGTTTTTATATGGTAAGAAAAACCAATTACACCCCCCTCAAAAGCAGTGAAATGCTTAAAGCATTTGACTGTGATTTTAAATCAACGTGACACTCACTGTGAAGTCAGAGGTTTCGATACTGCCGAGAGTCGGGCCTTTTTCAACCATGAAGCTCAGGAGGCCGGTTAAGATGGTGGATACGGACCATGCAGGGTTCCATGTGTCAGGGTGAAAATCTGTGATAGAAAGACACAACCTGAAAGAGAAAGAGAAAGCAAGTCATTATGCATTGTATTATGAATGGTATTGTTCTTCTGACTTGAACGTTTGAGACTTTTAAAGAAACGGATGTAGATGCTGATTCATCAATTCAGAGTACCGACCAAGCAAAAACTCACAATACAGTATGAAGAAACTATGAAGTAAAACGTGTGCAGGACCCACAGAGGCCAATCTTAGTTTACATCAGGGATCCTCAAATCTGGCCCACGAGATCCACTTTCCTGCAGAGTTTAGCTCTAACCCTAAAGCAAGCTAATCAGTAGCTGGGTTTCCATCACCCTGCTTTTATGCGCATTTTGAAGTATCGCATCAGAATCGAGTGATGGAAACGCTGAATTTCGAATAAAAATGCCTTAATTCGCAAAAAAGTTTTTACGCTCGCTTGAGGTGATTTTTGACTTGAGCGAAAAAGGGTTAATGCGAATAATTAATGGGAGATTGAAATGCATTTTGCGAATAAATTCCTCCAAGTGCATCAAAAAAGTCATGCTACTTTGCGCTATGGGACAGCAAAACCTGACTAACCAGCGGACCGATCTCATTCACAGCATCTGAAATGTTGTTATGGTCATTCGGAAATGCCCGAGCAAAGTCTGTCGTCTCGTCACAGTATTTCTGTATAATTGCCTTCCAGAACTGTTAAACGACTGCGTTCCCAAACAGCAGCGTAGCAGCAGATGGATGGACATGGCACTTAATGAGTGTGCTTCATAAAAGAATGTTTTAATGAAAGAATTTTATTATATAGTAAACATTTCACTGCTGGCTGTGCCTTGCCTAACAACGACCTTTAGCTGTAACTATGCTCAAAATAACCATGCTTACATACCTTAGTGCTTAAATAAAGGTCTTAAAAAGAAAATGGAAGTCTGAGGCTGTGTACCTTGTATTACATTTAAATCTGCCGTTGGGTGTGATCATGTATATGCTTGGTGGTTTGAACGGGAATTCCCGTGGGAAAATGAGTTTGCCATGATAGTAGCCACCTATGAAATACAAAAGACAAGTCAAAATGAAGCAGAAACTGCACAATTTGATAAAAGGAAGCACTCATGTGAAATTAAAGGGGGAAATCACCTTCATATGGAGTTTTCTCAGGGCCACGTACTAGATAATGCCTGAAAGAGAAAGAAAGCCTGGGATGAGATAGTATCTAATCATATAAAGTCTTTCATGTAGATTATAATACATGATAGAAGTCCTGTCAGATGTTTTTGAGAATTTTAAACTGTTTCTACATATAATATAATCATATAGAGACAGTCAATGGGCAGTCATGCTCTAAAAAGGACAAATAAGCACCATAAAAGTAGTCCATAAAAACAGTGCACTTCAATTTCAGTCCAAATCCTCACATAAAAGCATCATTCTGCTTTAGACGACTTGGAATATATCATATAGTCATATAGACCACTTTCATGGTGCTTTTGTGTCCTTTTGAGAGCTTCACTTTCATTGAATGGAAGCAAGAGTGAACATTCTGCTAAATACAATATAAATCATCATCTGCTAAATATAATATAAATCAGAAAATTGATTATAAAAGGATAAAAAAAAAAAAGAAGGATTATGATGAAACTCTTGATGAAGCTTTAAACTTAAACCGTGACAACAAACAGTAAATCATGTAAAATAAAATAAAACATACACTGGATAATTACAGTTTTTAAATGTTTCTGAAAGAAGTCTCTCATGCTCACCAAGGCTGCATTTTTTTTTTTGATAAAAAATATTCTAATATTCTGATTTAGTACTTAATTATTATCAACTAATAATTAGTGCTCATATATTAATAATGGTTCTTATTATTATAATAAACAGTACTTATTATTATCCGTTTTTTTTGCTTATTATTATTATTTTTGTGAAAACCATGATACAGTCTTCGATTAATAGAAAGTTCAAAAGAACAGCATTCAGTTGAAATAGAAATCTTTTTTAACATTATAAATGCCTTTATTGACACGTTTGGTCAATTTAATGTGTCCTTGCAGAATAAAAGTATTCATTTTACTTCTTTAAAAAAAAAACTTTTGAATGGTAGTGTATCACAGTTTCCACAAAAATATTATATATATATATATATAACATTGAAAATTTATCAGATTTAAAAATAAATTAGAACTGAAAACACTTATTTTAAATTGTAAAAATATATATTTTTAAAATTATATTTTTACTGTATTTTTCTATTAAATAAATGCAGCCTTGGTAAGCATAAGCGACTTCTTTCAAAAACATTCAAAAGTGTTAATTATTCCAAACGTTTTGACTGGTAGTGTGTGCTTGTGTGTGTTTATGTATATAACATATAATATAATATAATATAATAAAAGTTTTGAAGGAAATTAAATGTACCATTCCAAAATGTTGGAGGGCAGAGGTTCAGCACAGATGTACGGGACTGGATCTTTCTTAATGCGCAGGTAATCCTGTTTTAACCGCTGTGTTGCTGTGGTTGGGGCCCTCTTGTTTAAATTGTTGCTCATCTGTGAAATCACATGGCTTTCTCAGTTACACAATACAATCCGAACACTTCCTAGTGTTCATAAATTAGACAAATATGAAAAACAGAAGATTTACAAGTATATATAAAGCCTGAGATACATCAACACTACTCAGATCATGTTTGTTAACATTAATTGCAACCGTATTGTTATGATTGTCAACAATTTAAACAACTGCTATTTAAAACAACATGGTGGCATATGTTTACTGTGCGGTTAATACCTTAACAGTCTGCAACTGTAGCCAAAATAAGACAATAACACTGACAAACGGGTGTAAATATGACTAAACAACAACGATACGAGTAAACGGCGCTTAAACGGAGACAAGGAGTGTTTCAAAACCTAGTGAGCTGCCTATCAAGACATAATCATTCTAAACGTTCAGTTTTACATTATGATGTCAACCAATTCTGTCTAGGTAGATAGTTTACTAGGTTTTAAAACACAGCCTTACACACCGAAAGGGGATTTTAACGGTTCAGTCTCACCTCTTTCAACGCCCTCCACGGGATCGACCACGGTCAAATTGGGGTGATATATTGATATCCCTTTAATTTCAGAGTGAATACGTCCTTGATAAACTTTCAAAAATAACAAAAATGTAGCTCTTCGGCTAAGGTGAAATTGTCATCTATCCCCCATTCCAATATGGCTGCCGCAACACCAGGAAGTGATGAGGTAAAAGGGAAAATAAAAGTTCTGAAAAGCGCTCGGCTGCCTTTCAAAATAAATGCCTGACATGATTAGACCGAGTTGCACTCACATGCAAAAAATGCATGTGGATTTAGGATTAGGAATGAGATTTTTAAATGAAGAAATGTTTGAAATAAGAAAAGCATTTGTGCAGCATGGTGTGCAGTGTGTCGCCGAAAAATACTTTAATCAACATTTAACACATCAAAATAAATAATTAATTAATTAATTAATATAAAACATTATTTATACGTAATGTGTAGCAGTCAGTAACCACAGTGATTTTGGTCTAAAGAACCGAGTCATCAGAGTCATTCTCTCGGGAATCAAACTACACTGCTCGACCTGTGTGTTAATGAGTCACTATTAAGAACCGACTCATTGGAGTTATTTGTTCGGGAATCAGACTGTACTCATCGCCATAGATGTTTATGATTCATAATAAAAAACCGACTCATTAGTAATTCGTTCAGGAATCAGACTTTACTGTTTGGCCTGTGTGTTTATGATTCACTGTAAAGAACCGGCTCATAAAAGTAATTGGTTCGAACTTCGGAGAATGGACAACCCTATATGTCCTTGATTCACTTTAAGAACCGACTCACAAGATTCATTCGTTCGGGAATCGGTTTACTCGTCGAACTGTAGTTTTTTTTTTTATTCACCAAAGATAAAAAAAACATAAAAGATAAAGAACCAGTTCACAAACGAGGCATTCGTTTGGGAATCGGACTACTGTGATCTCACTGCATGTTTTTGATTCATTACAAAGAGCCGGTTCATAAGACTGATTCATTGGTCCGGAATGGTTGAAATGTCAAACCAAACTTCATGTGGACACCTGAATGTAAGGTAACTCTCAGTCCTTATTGTCCGTCAAATTACTTGTCCATCTTAATGGCCAAACTTACTTTGTCTTCAGCCAAAATACATTAAATTGTGCGGGCAAAATCTTTTTTTGAGACATTTTTATGGAAAATATACTGTAACCCAAAAAAAATCTAATAATTTATCTCCCTTACCTGATGCGTCACATGTGTAAATAACCCAGGTTATTATGCAGCAAAATTGTAATTTTAATTGACAATTTTTTAAATCTCAAAACCAGCAGATTTTTTTTAGATATATTTATTTCCCACAACAAAAGGTCCACTCAATGTTTTTGCATTTTAACAAAATACCATCATTTTATGATATATTATCAATTTGCATCTAAAAAGACAATATACAATATCTGTATTTGAATTTGCAATGATTTATAGTGGCTGTACAGATAAAATATAAAGACTACACCAGTATAGTCGATACAAAACAGTACAATCATCACTACAGCAACAGACAAAATCACTGCAGATTCTCCAAAAACAACTTCCTTATTTCAACTGCTTTAAAAACAGAAAGAATAATCAGCGCCAGATATGTTTCATTATAGAGGATAATAATAGCGATGCTTGTAATAATAGTATTGAGATAATTTTTGCGATCATGAGCATGCATGATATTTTTGATTATATGTTTTAACAGTTAAACCATAAATGGCAGATGTTTTGACATTTAGTGTTTAATTAAGTGCCTGTTACTGTCAATGGCTAAAAGAAGAAGAATGCAAATGAAGAAAATAAACACCAAACAGTGGGGATAAGTCCAGCTGACCCCATAAAGATACAAAAATAGCATTCAAATCAATGCAAACATTCAACATGTCCATAATTATTGTTTAAAGTCCACTTATGATATCAGCCAGTCAAAAGTGTCTTCTGCTCCAGCTTGATTGGTGACCAAAGTTTAAAAGTTGATCTGTCACACTCTATATTCAAAAAAGAAAAACATATTTTATATATATATATATATATATATATAACATTTATTTTACAGATGCCTAATAGATATCATCTAACTACCTGAAGGAGTGACGGAAGTGAACACTCCTCCGTTTCAGCTTCTCAGGATTGTGGGATGCCATATGGGAAAACTCTCGGAAAATGTCCAGGTACGTGGCGTCACCTAAAATGGGATCAAACACAGTTAATGTGACTGTACATATAACTCCTGAAATGCAGCTGTAATGTGAATGGATGCTTTTGTATAAAATTGATGTAAAAAGATGGTAAATATCTTATGTTGGAAGCTTTACTAATGCAAAAGCAGGTCTCTGAATGGCAGAGTATGGAGATCAAGTCTATTACAATAACAGTGCTTTCAGAGGGTTTTAATGCACTTCAAGATTTAGAGTTCGAATTAAAGGGACAGAAACAGCACTATGCAGCCCCATCAAAATGAGCCTTCTTGTGCCATATAGGGTCTTTGTGCTGTCTGGGTAACCATGGCAACAACTGAAACTTTGAAGGGGACAAAGAGTGGGTTTGAACACTTTGCTAAAGTGTGTGAATTTCTCATGCTTGATTTACAATGAGGAGACTGTCCCTGTCTTCCCAGGATGGGTACTCATGCGTACTGACTAGTGTCTGCACAACAACCATCGAAAGAGAGATTCAAAATAAAAGTTGAGTTCTGTCCCATTGCTGTTTAAATAGAAGTTCTATTGAATTTTATAAATTTACAATGAAAGTCTATAGGACAACCATAAACAAGTTGCTTTTTTGTCAATTATATAATAATAATAATAATAGACGTTCAAAATATTGGGGACAGTAAGTTTTTTAAAAAGAAATTAATACTTTTATTCAGCAAAGAAGCATTAAATTGAACAAAAGTGACGTTTTTCACAAAATATTGGTCAGCCCAACTGTTTTCAACATTGATAATAATAAGAAATGTTTCTTGAGCAGCAAATCAGCATATTAGTATGATTTCTGAAGGATCACGTGACACTGAAGTCTGGAGTAATGATGCTGAAAATTCAGCTTTGCATCACAGGAATAAATTACATTTGAAAATATATTACAATAGAAAACAGCTATTTTAAATTGTAATAATATTTCACATTACTGATTTTTCTACATTTTTAATCAAGTAAATGTTGCCTTTGTGTGAGCATAAGGAACTTTTAAAAGTATATATATATAAAAAAAAATGTACCAACCCTCAAACTTTTGAACGGTAGTGTATGTTTGTATTATATAGTTAATAAATAATATATAACTTTAACCCTCATGTTCTGGGGTTTGATTCAGTCAGAGGACATTTGAATAAAAATGATTTAATTTCAAAATGAATGCTAGTATTTTAAAAGTAGAGTGTCAGGGTCTCTAGGATCCCAAACACAAGAACAGAATTTGAGGGTTAAAAAAAAACATAAAACTTTAAACAAGACCTCACAAGAAAAACACTTACAGCAGCAAAATCAGTAAGTTTGTGAGTTAATGCAGATGGTTATGTAATATTGCACAGTAACTCAGCAAAGCACTACAGAGAAGAAAGAGGCAGGAGAAGAGAAGGCAAGCACAAGCAGTTAGTACTTCAGTCACGTTTCATTTATTGTCATGATTCTTTTCTGTTTAGGAGGAGAGAACAGATAAAAGGGCAAGAGCAAAAAGAAAAACAGAAGTTGCAGAGGTTCTAATTTACAGAAGAATGCTCAGTTCAATATTACAATATTCAGACATATTTTATAATGACGCCGACATGAAAAGAAAAGCAGAAATATGAAAGCAAGCAATAAAAGAGGTTATGAGCTACAGCCACAATCAAGAACATATCTTGTTATACAGTATTTTTTTTTTTTAATAGCGGTGCCCCTTTGGCTGCATTCTTCACAAAATGTCATGTTTGTCACTTTGGGAGTAATACTCATTTGATATTCACAAAACAAAACGTTCATGTTAAACAGAAAGTGCTACAATTTCATTGGCCAGAGAGAGAGAGACAAAACACACCAACCAATGACCTTTCACCCCAAACCTGTCAGGGAAAACTTTACAGTACTCTAGCCTGTTCACAAACTACAGACAACACATGTATAAATGAATTTTCTCTCAACAAGTGCTGTTTTTGTCTGTGCTCTTTGGTTGGGATCTTGAGTATTTATGACTCCCAGGAATATATACACTCTAAAAAATGCTGGGTTGTTTCAACCCAACTTTGGGTCAAATATAGACTATTTTGGGTTAAAAATGTAATGTAAAAATTTAACCCAACTGTTGGGTTAGTCCATATTTGACCCAAAGTTGGGTTGAAACAACCCAGCATTTTTTAGAGTGTAGTGTTTATATGACATCACATGTTAACTTTCTTACGGTGTCATCCAATAGTTAAGACGTATATCATGGGAGTTCATCTTTTATCCATAAGTTTTGGCGAGACGTTGAGACTGTATTATGAGAGTTCATTTACACGTGCAGATTCATGAAGGACAAAAAGCAGCAGGAAACCAAACAGACCAGAGCAACGGCAATCAATGCACTAAAGAGATATCAGAAATGAACAAATAAAAATAAAACTACCGCATTATATATTAACATACACTACCATTTAGGTTTTGGGTCGGTATGATTGTTTTTAAAGAAATTAATACTTTTATTCAGCAAGGATGCATTAAATTGATCAAAAGTGACAGTAAAAGATATTTATTATGTTATAAAAGATTTCTATTTAAAAAAAATGCTGTTAATGCTTTGAACTTTCTATTTATCCAAAAACCCTGAAAAAATGTATCATGGTTTCCACAAAAAGTTTCTCATATTGATAATAATAACAAAAATTACCAAATCAGCATATTAGAATGATTTCTGAAGGATCATGTGACACTGAAGACTGGAGTAATGATGCTGAAAATTCAGCTTTGCATCACAAGAATAAATGACATTTGAAAATACATTAAAATACAAAACAGTTATATTAAAATGTAGTAACACTTCACATTATTTTTACTGTATTTTTCATCAAATAAATGCAGCCTTGATGAGCATAAGCGACGTAGCATTACAAAATCTTACTGACCCCAAACTCTTTGAACGGTAATTGTTGAATTTAACACCCAGTAATTAAATTGGCCTTTCGTTTTTTTGGTGTCTGAACTGGAGTTTGGTTGTGAACGGTAAAATGAATAAAGTATATTAAGTTACAAAAATACAATCGGTTACCACAGTACAAAAAACAAAAATCATGTCGTATCATTGCACTATTGCTCTGGGCGGTACTCAAAAAAAGCATAAAAATCCCGTTTGAGGCATTTTATACAACATCATCCAAAAAAAGCGAACAGAAACGACAATGGAGCTAAGAAAAAGTGCAAAACAGTGGCCTTTCAGGCGACAAAAATGTTCAGTTAGTAGATTAGACATTTTATACATTTATAAATCAGTTTTTGATCCCACTCTCCCTCATGCGTTTGCAAGCACAAAACACAGTTTTAAGCACCCCATCCCTGTTTAAACCATGTGTACAAAAATGCCACTAGAAGAACACTGTTAGAATAGATGGACAGCTGCCTAACATACTGTATAAAACTGTTTGAAGTGTACAGTAAGTGAAGAGTGAAAGTGCAGCCAGGTGTGTGTATAGAAGCTAATGCTGAAGGTTAGTTCATTAAACGACTTAGATACACTAGTAAGGGATCTGTGCGATAGTCTGTGTAATCGGTATTTGACCAATACCACCACAATTACCTCAATCACAGGTCACTTTCATTTTATAAAGAATGATACAAAAACTGTCTTGAAATGAGTAGCATCACTGCTTGCTAGGCCAAACTATGGTGGCCAGTCAATCATGTGACTAATCTGCAGCATGTGAAGTGGTCAAGCTAGGTAACCAGATCTGGGACATAGTTAACCAGCCCTAACTAGTTTGAGAAAGATGGTCCACTAGGTTAAAATCAGCCCCATGGGCTGCAAGTTCACCTGATCAATCAACTAAATCAGCTTGGTCCAATTCTGACTAGACAGCAACCATTTAAAATCACCTGAAGCTGGTTTAGCTGGAATTCCCAGCAAGACTGGCCCGTCTTTACAGATAAACACATGGCAGTTCTTGGTGGGAATGATGGGAAAAAAGCTCTACGCTGGGCTCTCTAGCACTCGGCTATGTTGAGACAGATAAACTCTTGTATGCATCTCTTATATTGCTGCTCTGTGGGACTGCTGCTAGAATATTGACCTGGCTGACCGAACGGACCCTCCGACTCGCGCATCTCCTCGTTCATACGTGCTAGACGTAACCTGTCGAGAGAGAAATAGAGAAAAGAAACAAAGAGAGGTTTGGTTTGGAATCAAACTTTGTACAATTGTTTATATACACTACCATTCAAAAGTATGGGGTCAGTAAGATTTGTAATGTTTTTGAAAGAAGTCTCTCATGCTCATTAAGGCTACATTCATTTGAGCAAAAATACAGTAAAAACAGTAATATTGTGAAATATTATTACAACTTAAAATAACAGCTTTCTATTTGAATATACTTTAGTATGTAATTTATTCCTGTGATGCAAAGCTGAATATTCAGCATCATTACTAGAGTCTTCGGTCTCACATGATCCTTCAGAAATCATTCTAATATGCTGATTTGCTGTTGTGCTGCTTAATATATTTGGTGGAAATGTTATGCTTTTTCAGGATTCTTTGATGATTATAAAGTTCAAAATAAGAGCATTTATTTGATATAGAACTCTTTTGTAACATTATAAATGTCTAACCAAATAAAAAAAACTTTTGACCAATATAATGCATCCTTGCTGAATAAAAGGACTAATTTCTTTGATAAAATATAATCTTTCTGACTCCATACCTTTGAACGGTAGTGTAAATACTGTCTGGGTAAAACTTGCATGAGCAAATACACATGCATTGGAACTTTTTTAACTTACAGAGTAACTATGTCAGCGTTAGCGGCTTGAACCGCTATGCTCAGTGGGTCCTGGCCATCCTCATCACCATCATTCTGGGTCGCTCCTCGTTTCAGGAACAAACACACTTGACTGGAAACACAAGATAAAGAAACTGCAGTTGTAGAAAAGCTTCCATTTAATTTGAATATTCAAGCATTGAATATTTAATAATTAGCTTGATGCGAAGCTGCATACGCAGTAAGAGACCTGCTAAAATGCTCCAGCATCCGAGAACTTACAAATAAATACCAGAAATAATATTGTGCTACCATGTTTTTTGGAAATCTTATTATGATATTACCGTTTTTTTTTTATTGGATATGCATCGTCATAACATGTTCATTGGACTTGTACCAATGTAAAACCATGGAATTCTTTCAAATGTCTTCCATGGTATTCTTTCAAACTGTGGTACCTCGTAAATACCACAGTATATGAATATAGTAAATATTCAGTACTACAAGTATGTCAAGTCCTCCTGGGAAGTTTGTATTTTATGGGTTGGGAGGTTGACCGTTGTAATTACAACATCAGGTGCATTCAAATAACTTTGGTTGGAGCAAGATGAAGTACTATTTCTGCATAAAATTCAACTATATTTTTAAAATATATATATTATTTTAAATCTATATTTCTCACTAGCATGCCCATAACTCAGAAACACTTTCCCGCTCATAATTATGACTTTGTGGTGACATTCATGTCTGTTCATCTCATATACAATCTGCTTGACATTCCAATGCACCAAAAGACAGCAAAAGGCATCTGTAAATCTGTAAAGAGTGTGTGAGCATGCACTCACCCAGTATGACCTAAATATGTGGCGTGATGCAGCGGGCCTCTTCCCCTGTGATCTCTTTGGTTGACATCTGCACCATTTTGGAGCAGAAACTCGCAGGCTATCAAGGAACCCTGGATGTTGAAAACCAGAGGATTAGGGCTTTACAACCTCAAAACGGCATATGGTTATTTAACATTCCATTAAAGTGAGCTGGAAGTTTAAAATCAATTCTTATCTAGGTTACTGCTAATATGTGCATGTGCAATGCATCTGCATGTTTTTGTAATGACTCACTCCAATCACAGCCTGAATAAGGGGGCTTTTCCCCTCATCCTCTTCATTCACTGAGTTGACGTCAGCTCCATGTGCCAGAGCTTCAGCCATGACGGGCAGATTTCGCGCCTGACAGGCCTTATAGAGTAATGCTCCGGGATCCAGTTCTCTCAAATCTTCTGGATCTGACGCCTCCGGCTCCAATTCAGCCTCATTACTGGAGTCTTCAGACACCTCACACTCTGAACATTACAAAAACACATGTAACACATGATCTTTCTGCTTCAACAGTCAGTATGGAAAATTAACACTTGGTTAACACCATCAAGTCACACAGTGGTTCACTCACCCTCCTCTGTGACACTGTCCACCACAGACTCAAACACCAAGACGTCAGTGCTGCCGTCAGTACTGCCACCTAACCCACTGTCACTGCTCAGACCTGCAGGACCAACACAAGCCCACCGCGGGCACATTACACTCTAGAGCAGTGTTTCCCAACCTTTCTTTAGTCGCGGCACCCTTTGGAAATTGTAACAAATTTGTGGCACCCTACAAAATTAATTTTGTCACAATATTTGAATTTCTAACTTCGATATGATACTTTGAAAAGTATAGACATTCAGATTAAAAAATGATTTTTTACACGGCACCCCTGCTCTCGACAGACAGCACCCCAGGGTGCCGCGGCACCCCGGTCGGGAATACCACTGCTCTAGAGCATCAGTAACACCCAATGTGCATTGATGGCAAACATGACAACATGATGAAACTATGTGTCACAGTTACACAACTATATGAAATTGCACACAAAAAAACAAAGTAAAACAAAACAAAGTAAAAAATGGAAAAGGAAAGCACAAAATAAAGCAAAAAACAAACAAAAACAAAAACAACAAAAAGAAACAAAAACAAAGCAAAACAAGTAAACAACAACAAATCAAAACAAAAAAACAAAACACAGACCAGCAAAAGTAAATTAAAAAACAAAGCAAATCCAAACAAAATAACACAAAAAAACGAAAGCAAACAAAACGACAAAAGTGAAAAAAAAAGAAAAAAGAAATGTAAACAAAAAAAGCTAATTAAAATAAAGCAAACCCACAAAAGTAAACAAATAGCAAAAGGCAAAACAAAAAAAAACTAAACCAAAACAAAATGCATAACAAAGATAAACAAAAACAAACCAAAATGCAAGGCACAACAAAACCCCAAACCAAAAAAAAAAAAACTACAAAACAAAAACCATGTAAAACAAAACAAGAAAACAAAACACAAATCAACAAAAGTAAACAAAAACAAATCAAAGCAAAACACATCAACAAAAGTAAACAAAAGCAAAGCAAAGCAAAAAAAAAAAACCATAACAAAACAAAAGTATACAATAACAACACAAATCAAAGCTAATTAACACAATGCAAAACCACAAAAGTAAACAAAAACAAAGCAAAGCGAAACACAAATAAACAAATGTTAACAAAAACAAATCAAAGCAAAACAAAACAACAAAAGCATACAAAAACAAAGCTAATTAAAACAAAATAAAACACACACACACACACATGCACACACACAACAACAAAAGTATAAAAAAAACAAAGCAAAACAGTGCATGAAACAAGCAATTAAACCAAATATGGAACCAAACATTTTTTTGGCCAGAATATAATACTTACTGCGAGGTCCTGAACCAGTGTCAAAATATGAAAAGAGGGTGTCCAGCTCATCCGGGCAAAAGAGGGATTCCCGTCTGAACTTTCTCTCCAGAGCAGCAGTTGCTGAAAGTTGGGGGAAAAAATAGGAAAATGTCACTTTTTAAAAAAACTTACCATTTAACACATCTGCTATGGCAATTCACATAATACGTATTGGTATTATCAGCATGGTAAAGTCCAAAAAACATGGTAAGATCATTGTACTTTCTTGCATAGTAAAACAAACATAATTTTTATTGATTACCTGAGGAAAGGGTTGCAGGAGATGCACTGCCTGGCTCCTGTCTGTATTTGCGGTGTGTTTTGGGGACGGTGGTGGCGCTGTTATGTCTCCTGCATTTCCTGGAGTTCCATCGGCGCTCCGATTTTCTCCTGCCGTTGACCAGAACTTCACTCGCCATCATCTTCTTCAGGAATTTCTTCTCCACATACTTCGCTTTGATCCAGGCCTCCTTTTCTTGCCTTAAAATCAAGGCAGCAATTAAACACTCAACATTCAGGTGCACAGAAAAAGAGCCACTTGTATTTGTGTCCCTCATCACTTACCTGGAGCTGTTGGGTCCCGGTTTCTTCAGGCCCTGCTCTTCACAGCTGCCTTCATAGATGTGGTTGATGATACTGTTTCCTAGTTCACACATCAGCTGCATTACAACAGAACAGACAGCAGTTATTGTCAGAGCGTGTTTGCTCATGTCACAGTTAAAGGTCATCCAAGAGAAATTAGAAGGAAAACTAAATCTGGATATTTGAGCAGACCTTCAGTAACTCTGGTTCCCATGAGTCCAGGGTGAGAGAACGGACCTTTGAACAATGAACTCCCAAACTCCTGTGAAAACATGGAAAAACATTGGTCCAAAAATATTTATTTTGTTGGTTTGTTTTACAACACAAATGCCACAACTCCAGTCAAATGTTAATTAGAAAAATTATCTACACGTTTCATTATTAATAAAAAAACAAAAAACAAATTTAAAGTATATTTCTCTCATCTCTATCTGCCATCTTGAATGCTTGTCAAAGAGCATTTTTGGGATTGTTTTCTCCACAAATTATATATGCAATGCTGACATAATGCAAAATTATTGTACACACAACCTAAAAAAAGATGAAACCACATTTGCAACCATTTTGACTGCAAAACAACTTAATTTAAATAACAACAATCATCATCACTATTGTTTTTTAGCGGACTTTATTTGTGCAAAATTGATTAAATATAATAATAACAGTTCAATAGTTAAATATGATAAAAATAGTTCAACAACCACAACAACAACAATAGTAATTTGAGTATATTATTATTATTATTATTATAAATGTCATAAATGATGATGATATGATGATTGCCGTTGTTATTATTCATTGTTATTAATATTATTAACCCCTTAACTGTCACCGTTGGCGCTTTTTTTGTTGTTGTCCTTTTTCTCTATCAAATCTTTTAGTAATCATCATAAATTATATATAATTTGAAAGCTTAGAAGCCCAAGATTCATCCTGTGAAAACTATTTTGAAATCGGACATTGCGTTACCTTGGAAATGGTACTTTTAAAATATTTTGGTGGTCTCCTCCCCCGTAGTGGGCAGTGTCAAGTGTCATATTACAAAATGCATTACGCTCTTTTAGAATCAA
>NW_015646165.1:216916-226121 GCF_001515625.1 Sinocyclocheilus rhinocerous | reverse complement strand
TGTGATGCTACTGTCGTTCGGCACGCTGCATTGAGCAGCCGCGTTCAGTTTTTAATTGTAGTGTCTGTTCTAAATTATTTTTATTTCTATAAAAAATCAAAACGACGGTGGGGGTCGGTGACGCGGTGGGCAAGTGACGTAACCGGTGTTGCGGCTTAACACCGGTATCACCGCCAGCACCGTCTATCGCGGCAAGCCTAATTTGGAACATAACTTATTTAGACATAAGGCTTTCATTTTATACCAATTTTAGAGTAAAACCTGTTATGTAAAATATTTATTATAAATAAAATAATATAAAATTAATATAGTGCATTTTATTTACAGTACATTTAAACTTATATAACTTTTTGATACTTTCAAAAAAATTTATTTTGCAATAATCTGCTGATTTTCTTCTTTGCAAAGAGACCAACCTTAGGTCTGTATTACAAAGTGTTCATAACTTACAACAATTTAAGTTTGGATAGTGCACTTTCATGCCTATTTTAAAAAATGGGGGGTGACAGTTAAGGTTAATAACCTTAAAATTTACAAAGTTAATAACTTTGCAAAAATAAAATTGCATAATGATAATGATTGATGTTGTTTTTATAATTCTTATTAATTTTGCATAACTTCCATTAATATGATGATGGTTATTATTCTTTCTTGTAATCTAATGATTTTCTATTTATTATTGCATTAAAAAAGCTGAAATAAAACAATAATTAAAAAAACATTTTGCATACAGTATCTGTTACTGGACTCAAATACACAAATAAAAAAGCAGTATCAGCCAATCTCTGATTGTAAACTTGAGAAAGGTTTCTGGTCTGAGCTGCTAAAGTTCTCCAAGGGCTTCAAACTCCCACCATTCACTAACAATTCAAGCAAGCTGTTTCCCACTCAAGCTGAGGAAAGCAGCACTGGGACGGCTGACATCACTAGACAACATGCTTCCCTGAGAGGAACAGCGGCAGCCGTAAATGTGCATTCATGTAAATGTGCATTCTGCCCACTAGATCAGCACGTTTCCAGGCAACCAAGTCAGAACGGGCAAAGACTGTGTGATGGTGTGCCACACTGTCTGGAGCAGCAACAGTCTCATGTGAGCTCAGAGTGAGAGGTGTGGCGTCAGGAAGAGCATGAATATTCATAAGATAGTTGAGACACGGCGGACTGCATAAACAGCCAGCACGTCTCATGTTTTGAAACAGAATCTGATATTCAGTAGGTCAAACTCTTAACATATCTCATGAACTCCTTAAAGGGGTCATATTATGGAACATATGATTTTACTTGCTCTTTTAAAATCAAGCAAAGTTCGAGAAAGGGTGGGAAATGGTCATGTTTACTACTGTTTTTGCTGCAAGAAACCACAAAAACTGTCAAATTGTAATTACAATCTACTATTACCTATACTTTTCATTTTTGAATGTATACACAAAGTGTATACGCAACATCATAATTTATGTAAAATTGTTTTGCAGTGGGAACGGATAAATAATAATAATAATTAATAATAATAAACAATTGTCATTGCAAATTTTTTTGCATAAATCGCTAATTATTATTATTATTACTATTACTAATATTATTCAACAATTGTATATTAATCATAATAACAAGATATATTGAATTATTATTATTATTAGATTATTCTATCATTTCCATTACAAAACAATGTTGCATAAATTGCTAATAATTAATATTACTGCTATTATTATTATAATAACAACAACGTATATTTAAATATTATTATTAGAATATTATTATTCTACCATTTCCATTGCACAACAATTTTGCATGATTTGCTAATAATTATAATCATTATAATATAATATTATTAATAATTTAATAATAACAACAGCAACAACAACAATAATAACAACAACATATTAATTAGTATTATTATTGTTATTAGATTATTATAATTCTACCATTTCCATTGTAAAACAATTTTGCATAAATTGGTAATAATTATTATTATTATTACTATTAATATTATTATTCAGCCATTTCCATCTTTTGCAAAAAAAAAAAAAATTTCATATATTGCTAGTAATATTATTATTATTATTATGTTGATGCCTTGATATTTATCACTGTGTTTCTGGAGGAAATTAACTGCAGTCGCTGACCTCCTGACAACTCTATGGTCGCTGGCTTGCCTCTAATGGGAGAATCCGATCTGACCTAATCCAACTAGGAAACCCGACTGAGTGACACAACGTGTTTACAGTGGCTGGTCACGGGACAAACTAAACTCAGATATCAGGTATAATGGATCATGATTATGATCTCTTCCTTATCTCTGCCTTACCTGTGAATGCCGGAGCACTCGATGCAGAGCAGGATGCCCAGATTGATGCTGGCCCAGCGTGGCTCAGCCTGCCCACAGTCACAGCACTGCTGGTTTCCCGGCAGACACAGGATACGCTGCAGAATGCTCTCGCCCCTGCCGCTGCGCTCTCTGGGCTCGTTTGCTGAGTCTATACTGCTGATGGAGGGCGAAGCGGTCCGGTCCAAACGCTGGAGACAGACACAAAAGAGCACAGAGTTATTTGGGGGAAAATATAACAGCTTTAAATGTCAGTAGCAAACATTATAACAGACTTGGGAAGTTTAAATCATTTATGTGAATCAGTTTTTTTGAACTGTGGTTTACAAACAATCGGTTCAAAACACTAATTTACTTGATTCAGTTGTTCATCAAAAAGGTTTACAAAAAAATCCTCGAATTAGTTTTTCAAAACTTCAAACTACAATACATAAGTATAAGTATACACAACATTCAATAATAATAATAATAATTATTATCATTAATATTATCATTATTGTTTAAAAAATTACATTGTAGTCTAATGATTATTTATTATTTTAAGGAATTAGTTCAAAACACTCAATCGACAGTTCATTTGTAAATCATTTTGCAACATTTTATTAGTAAAAAGAAAATAATAAAACAATATATTTAAGGTTTTATTTACTCTATTTTGCTTGCATTTTTAATCTACTTGACAACAGTGAAATTACGTTTGCTCTGGGAAAAAATACACTTTTTTTAAGCCAGTTCTATTGAATATCGTCAAAAGGTTGAAAAATAGGGATACATAATTTTTGAAGCTTTATTACACAGGCTTATTTGAGTATACAGTGACTTTGTTACTGTTTCATTTGTTTGTTGTTTTTAATTGACCAAACCGATGCTCATCCTATGTTATAGTGATTTAGCATGTTGACTGTACAAACCTCAATGTAATAATTGTCTGGACTCTCTCTGTACGCTGAGGCGATGCTGGCTTGAACCGCCTGGATCCAGGCCTGCCGGAGTTTCTCTGACTCTGCCTGTAGCATACAGCTCCTACAATATACATCCATACAACACAATTACTACTAGTTATGCAGCTCCAAAAGTCTTTAAGAGCAAAATGATCATCTAAAGTCTGAGCTTTACTGCACAGAAGCTGGTTAAGGACTCACTTGGTGGGCGACACGACTTCAAAACAGAACCTCCTCTCAATGTCTTCACAAGGTTTGACAGAACAGAGTCTCAAGTCCTCCACAACAACCGTCAGCGAATCCTGTGGAAGATGAAGACGCTTCAGTGAGCCTGTAAATTGGCTGACTTGAAGAAAAGCGCTCTAAATAATCCTATTTCGCTCTGAAATGCATTAAACAGCACTGCGTCACAGTCATTTAAACAGACTACCTGAGCAAGCACTTCGGCAGAAATAAATGGATATTCCCCAACGGATGAAGAGCAGGCAGCACTGTGTGCATGCATTGATTTGTCGGGGAATGAGTTTGTTATCTTCAAAAAGACTGAGTGCTCTGGAGATATGCTGCCTGGCTAAACTACAACTACTGTATCTAACAGCGCAGTGACCTGTGAGGTGAAGATTCACCATCATTGATTGTGAGCTGAAGAATTCTGCTGATACATGTCGTTGACACAAACTCAGTACATTCTCTCTAGGTACTGTATAATGAAGCTGCTCGTTAATATCAAAGACAGATTACTTAAGCTGTCTAAACTGCTGTGACTTATGTGTCCACTTACTAAATGCTGATTTGAACTCACCTTTAGTTTCTTCTGATAAACCAGCTGGCTGTTTTGGATGGAAAACCACCGCCTGAAAAAAAAAACAAAGCAATACAAGGATATAAGAGACAAGGAATTAGTTATTAATTACTTATTTTTATAAATGTAATAACTAATCATTGGCATGCTGGGTTTCAAAAATTGAAATAATACATAATTTTACTATATAATGATACATTTGTATTATAATGATTATCTACTGATATTTTTAATTGGATATCGATATTGGGTATTTAATAGTGCATGGTCATTTCCACAATTTTTACTTTTATTACCTTTACTGTCATCGAACTCAAAGTTAATCTTAAAAAAAATATATATTTTTAATAATTTCATAACACAATTGTTTAATAAATAACTATTTAAATAAATAATATTAATAATAACAATAATAAAAAACAATTTAATAACACTGATATTAGAGTTTATTTAATGGATATCGATATTGGATATTTAATAGTTCATGCTCACTTCCTCAGTTTTTACTTTTATATTAATTTTATTGTCAGTAACTCATTAAAAATTATTCTTTAAAAATATAATTTTAAATAATTCAATAATACAACTGTTTAATAAATAATAATTGAAATAAATAAAAACAATAATAAATTATTTAATAACACCGTTGATTGTAATCAAGTCTCAAAATTATTATGAATTTTTTCATACCACACTTTAATGTTGTGATGCCTAAATTCACTTGTAGAATTTAAATGGACTAATTTTAGTTTTTAATATTTGAATTTGAATTTATTTAGACAGAATAACATAGAATTTGAATATCTATAACACTAAAATAATATCAGTATCAGGCCAGAACGTTTATGCAACATATCAGTGCATCCCTAAATAATTATGATTTTTTTTTGCTTGCATATTGTTGCATCCCTAAAACCCAACCATGACCTAGTTGCATGCCTGATTAAAAGCAAACTAGGAATATTCAGACTCATGATCAAGCGATATGGGATTTACAAAGACAGATTAATTTCAATGAACAAATTAAATTGATTAAAATACATTAAAAACATGATATCTGTGTATATAATTGGTTCCACCCAGTCCTGAATATCTGCTTAGATCCTTGCAGTTAACCAGATTCAATCTACCTGTTCCATGTTTTGAAGGCGTTACTGGCCCTTTTGAACAGATATCCCTCCATCACCAATCCGTTGGGCGCATCCACGTTAAACTCCAACTTTGGGTCGTCATACGCAAAGTCCTGAATGACAAAACAATAGTGGAGTGTTAGAACAAGAAATAAACTTGTGATAAAGTTTTTTATTTAAAGATAAAGTGAATGTCAAATACATTAAATAAGCTCAAACCACCAATGCAACAAAATACATTACATTCTGCCTGTGGTAATGCTTCATTATTAAACAGGAGGGTGTAAGTAGAGCAGATGAACAAATTCATGCACAACACTTTCTCTCTATGCATCTACAACACACACTAGGAGTGACTCATCCAACGCTCTCAGATGTCCCACCAGAGCTTTTTGAAGATGACGCAAGCTGTTGCGTAAGCATGCGAGCATATCCAAGCGATTACCAGCGATGAGCTGCACATATTCACACTCACCACTCACAATAATGGCCTGTTTTCGCAGCACACTCAATGCTCTCAACTCTGTATCTGAGAGGTGAATCATCATAGGAGGTCCTTATGGCAACAACCTCCTCCGTTCGGGTCATTTATATTGATTATCTCTGAGTGGAGGAATGATATGCTGTCAGCTGGGCTAACACTTTAGCCATCACATGTGCTTAATGGTATAACATTATAAACCCAGTGAGACATCGAAAGCACCAGGAGGACGTGATTCCAGGGGAAAGACTTTAATAAAAGTACAGCATTGGATTTGAAAGTTCAATGTAGAAAGAACTGAGATCGAACAGAGCGCAAATTGAAAGGTCTTCTGATAAAAACGTCTCCTCTAGAATTTCACAACAGATCTCAACTGTCTCAAACTGTGCTCAGATTTACCAAAATACCTAAATATGCAATCAAAAGTCAAAGATCTTAATATGAACTCATTAACTTTCAAATACTAAATGACATAATAATAATTAAGATTTGTAATGTTTTTGTCTCTTATGCTCATGAAGGCTGCAATTATTTAATCAAAAATACAGTAAAACAGCAATATTTTGAAATGGTATTGCAATTTAAAATAACTGTAATATTATTACAATTTAAAATAACTGTTTTCTTGTTTAATATATTTTCAAATGTAATTTATTGCTGTGATGCAAAGCTGAATTTTCAGCATCATTACTTTAGTCTTCAGTGTCACATGATCCTTCAGAAATCATTCTAATATGCTGATTTGCTGATCAAGAAACATTTCTTATTATTATCAATGTTGAAGACAGTTGTGCTGCTTAATATTTTTGTGGAAATTGTGATACTCGACCATTCAAAGGTTTGGGGTAAGTAAGAAAGAAAAAAGTCATTTATATATTACAATTTTTATTTCAAATAGATTTTGCTCATTTATCTTTCTATTTATCAAAGAATCCTGAAAAATGCAGCACAAAATTGGTTTCCACAAAAATATTATGCAGCAAAAACTGTTTTCAGCACTGAAAATCATAAGAATCATTACTAATAATTGAACGCCAATAATACCTGATAATAACTGAGCAGCAAATCAGCATATTAGAATGATTTCTGAAGGATCATGTGACACTGAAGACTGGAGTAATGATGCTGAAAATTCAGCAATATTTCAGTTTTACTGTTACCTCTTGGAAAAACATAAATCGTAATTTTTCCAAACTTTGGTAGAGTAGCTGTTATCCACATTCGTTTTCCAGCTCTTTACTCTTATTGTGTGTCAACAATTGCCTCATTTGTGTCTATTTCTAAGGAACTTTAGGAGAAACATTAAAGACAAAGTTGATCCTTGAAAGAAACATGTCCTAAAGAGCAACTTTAGCCCAATACAATCAAAACAGCACTCTAAAAAAATAATTTGTTAAGTTGTAAATAAACATTTTTGGAATGTTTACAAGAAAATATTATTTCAGAGTTTCTACTTAAAAAATGTCCATTTAATCCAATCTGTAACTTGCTGTTTCTTTGTAATTAATAGTGAAATTTAGTATCAATTTCTGAGCAAAAACTGTTGAAAGTAAAGTAAAGCCTACACCAATTTTTTGTCAGCATGTGTTGTAAACTGCACTGACGCCACACTGATTAGAGATAAACAGGGTCATTCAACACGTCTTCATTACTAGATCATTTCACAACCCAAACAAACAGCCCTAAAAAGTTTCAGCCCTCAGCTTCCTATCTGTCTGTGGCAACTTTCAAAGCGTTCTGGCCTCTCTTGAACCCTCTGAAGACCTCAAGATAAAGCTGCTTCAACACTTCAGCAGCAGGTCTGACAGAGAATGAATAATGTGATGATCGGGTGCGGGTCGGGTGCGGTTATCTAAATCAGACAAAAATACAGGTGCGGGCGGTTGGCGGGTGGATAATTTATTTGAAGCTGCGGATTCGGGTGACGTTTTAGCTCATCCGCGCATCACTATTGTGCAACATCATTCGATGCTCCCTGATTAAATAGGCGAGACACTGCAGTTTAATATAATCACGTAAGAAATAAAAGCAAACAACCACCACCCAGAATACAGCAGTAACCGCTTAGCAAACCCCCAGAGCACTTTAGCATTGTGGTGTGGTACATTTGCTTCAGTCTTTTCTTCTGCTTAAACTGGTTGAGACAATAAGGCTATATATATATATATAATATATAACATAAATGTGTAAAAATTTAATAATATAAAAAACATCAATATAATAACTTTCCTAAATAATATTTAATATTATAACAAACTGCAAACAGATTAAGTACACGCAAATAGTTAGAAATGTCCTTAAACTATTTAAAAAATATATAGTCGTATAAAATAAATATATAAAAATATGAAACACATTATATAAAATATAATTCTTCTTTAATAATATAATGTATTATTATAACAAACTGCAATCATTATGTACATGTAAACAGTTAGAAATGTCATGAAGCTATGTATATCTAAAAATATGTTTAATATTCATATTTAAATATTTGAAAATTATTTTCTTTAATTTTCTTTAATAAATCAATTCTTTAATAAATGTTCAGTCCCATCATGCCTGTCACAACAAAACTAAGCTTCATTTGACCTCCAGGGTAAACATTATACTCATTATCATATAAAAGAGCAATTAACCAAAAAAATACGAATGTTCATTTGTTTTTAAAAATGAAATAAAAAAATTATATTTCAATACCTGTCAGCTGTGGCTGAAGAATCTTCTGTGCAGCATCTCACAAAACATTGTAAGACTGCAGAAGACTAGCGGCGCTATTTTAGGATCTGCCGATGACGTGTGAGCTTATAAAAGCCATCATCTGTTTGAACTACAAAGCCTATCAAAGTTTAAAGTATTTCAGTGGGATAAAAACACAGGATCAAATATTAAAACTCAAATTTAGGGCATCTTATTTGTAGTGAAGTGCTATGATGCCATAAGAACTGCAGTTTGACTTGCTGGGCATCAATGGAGACTTCAAGAACGTCATGCTCACTTACTGTACTGTACTTTATCGATACTGTAAAAAATACCATCTCTATCTACTGTAATTACAGAAACACCATATAATTAATAAATCTGTGAAACATCATTAATCTTCACATCACATACTAGGTGACGCTCTGCCTTTTGAGACGGCTGGCTGCGATCCTGCAGATCTTCACTGCAGCACAAGCTGTAACTCACACATAAATATCTTTTGATTTGAATTAACACACAGAGCTGATTTATGTTAATGAGTCAGCAGTGCGTGTGTCAAGACACTATCAACACTAGTAATAGTTTGTTAAGTATGCCATAAAGACAATATGCCTCACTGTGCAGTAGGTGCTACTAGGGCTGGACAATAATTCAATATCAATATGTATCGCGATATAATTTTTTTCAATAACGGTGATATGATTTTTAAACACATTTCCGATATTTCGATATACATTACCAGTTTCCCATACATTGATTTATTTGTGCCCTTTGACTTCGTTGAATAAACATGAGCACTGCACGTTTCAAAATCAAAACACGTCG
>NW_015646165.1:193956-216903 GCF_001515625.1 Sinocyclocheilus rhinocerous | reverse complement strand
GGGAAAGAAATTATAGAAATTATACTTTTATTTAGCAAGGATGCTTAAAATTGATCAAAAGTGATGATAAAGGCATTTATAATGTTACAAAAGATTTCTATTTCAGATAAATAGTGTTCATATCGATATCGGAATTATATCGTATCGACCGAAATTAAGAAATATATCGTGATATCAATTTTGGCCATATCGTCCAGCCCTAGGTGCTACCAACTGTATTCAGTAAGAACACAATTAATATAGAAAATGTTGCTTCTGCTTATTTGAAATTGAGAACTCAGAAACACCATAGAACACCATAGAAACCACTTAACAACTGCTTAGAACACCCTAGCAAACACTAAATACAGAGAATACTTTTAGGTGGGCTCTTTTGACTTGGACCACCTAGCAACCACTTAGAACATCCTAGCAACTACCTAGCAACCACTCAGAACACCATAGCAACCACTTAATCCAGAAAGAGACATTAGTGTGGGCTCTTTTGAATTGAACCAGTAAGCAACTACCTAGCAACCACTCAAAACACCCCAGCAACCACATAGCAACCACTTAGAACATCCTGGCAACTACTTAGCAACCACTCAGAACACCATAGCAAACACAATCCAGAAAGAGACTTTTAGGTGGGCTCTTTTGACTTGGATCAGTAAACAACTACTTAGCAACCACTCAAAACACCCTAGCAACCACTCAGAAAACCGCAGCAAACACTTAATCCAGAAAGAGACATTAGGGTGGGCTATTTTGACTTGGACCAGTAAGCAACTACCTATCAAGTAGCAACCACTCAAAACACCTTAGCAACCACTCAGAACACCCTAGCAACCACCTAGCAACCACACAGAAAACCGCAGCAAACACTTAATCCAGAAAGAGACATTAGGGTGGGCTATTTTGACTTGGACCAGTAAGCAACTACCTATCAAGTAGCAACCACTCAAAACACCTTAGCAACCACTCAGAACACCCTAGCAACCACCTAGCAACCACACAGAAAACCGCAGCAAACACTTAATCCAGAAAGAGACATTAGGGTGGGCTATTTTGACTTGGACCAGTAAGCAACTACCTATCAAGTAGCAACCACTCAAAACACCTTAGCAACCACTCAGAACACCCTAGCAACCACCTAGCAACCACACAGAAAACCGCAGCAAACACTTAATCCAGAAAGAGACATTAGGGTGGGCTATTTTGACTTAGACCAGTAAGCAACTACCTATCAAGTAGCAACCACTCAAAACACCGTAGCAACCACTCAGAACACCCTAGCAACCACTTAATCCAGAAAGAGACTTTAGTAAGAAACCACTAATAACCACTCAGGACACCTTAGCAACCACTTTATCCAGAGAGAGAATATTTGGTGGGATCTTTTGACTTGGACCACCTAGCAACCATTCAGAATACCTTAGTAACCACCTACCTGGCAACCACATATAACACCTTAGCATTGTGACTGCAGGTTTTACACCACTTGCATTTTCTCAAAACATAAAAATCTACTTTGTAATCTACTTTGTCTAATCTGATTTTGGCCCATTTTTACACTGGCAGTTGTTACAAATCAAACAAAAATGAACAATATTGCACTGAAAACTGCATTTCCCCAAAAAAAAAAATAGACCAGTAAGCAACTACCTATCAAGTAGCAACCACTCAAAACACCGTAGCAACCACTCAGAACACCCTAGCAACCACTTAATCCAGAAAGAGACTTTAGTAAGAAACCACTAATAACCACTCAGGACACCTTAGCAACCACTTTATCCAGAGAGAGAATATTTGGTGGGATCTTTTGACTTGGACCACCTAGCAACCATTCAGAATACCTTAGTAACCACCTACCTGGCAACCACATATAACACCTTAGCATTGTGACTGCAGGTTTTACACCACTTGCATTTTCTCAAAACATAAAAATCTACTTTGTAATCTACTTTGTCTAATCTGATTTTGGCCCATTTTTACACTGGCAGTTGTTACAAATCAAACAAAAATGAACAATATTGCACTGAAAACTGCATTTCACCAAAAAAAAAAAAAGAGCTAGGCTAAGCTAATAGAAAAGATCCATTCCAATCACGTCCTCCTGTTTGTAGCTCTATTCTATTAAGTTCTGCCCTTTCCAACGATTCCTGTGGGTCAATAATGGGGTTAACTGATGTTCAGGGACAGTTTTGCGGTAAGAGAGACACTCCATAACACTTTCAAACAGTTTCGTAAGAACTACCAGAGGATTTGGGACAGACAGGAGGATATGAGCTTAGACAATTACCAAGAAACAGAACAGGATTCTGTGGTTTAAAAATCACAACATTATGGGTAAGTTTCTTCTTAAAGTGGCTCTGAGACCATATGTTCCTCACTCATGCCATCTGCCCAATACTGTCACCATGGTTTGTGGGTAATTGTTGTGATGGATTGCGAGCGTTTCTTGAGATCAACCGCATCCAAAGCAATCCCAGAAAGCATCTCTTAAGCAAAGCACAAAGAGAAACGTCTGCTCTTCTCATCAACCACAATAAGGAGCTGAAAAAAAATCCATAGAGGGAGAAACATCTACTGAATAATTGCTGTGTTGAGTGGAGGATGATGGGACAGCCATCAGCCGTTACATAAGCTAGATACGCTTGTAGGACAAATCTATCAGTCTCACTGAACTGTAATTATATCATCAGTTACACAACACAAGATTTGGGTCAGAATTATGAGCGAAACTACACTTTTTTTCCCCCCATAAAAAACATCAGGAAATGTCAGAGTGCAGATGTTTTATTTATAGCCTCCATCTTGAAAGTCACATAAAATTGTTTACAGACTTTTAGAAGCCATGTTTGATGGGGTTTAGAGTAAAAGGCTCACCTGTAACAGTGTCTAAATCAGGATGAAGACAATCCCAGAGCGACATATGGAAGAAAACAGAAAAAAAAAAGAAGATTAGAAACAATTTGACATGTTATACTGGGCCAAAAACATGCTTAACTTCACTTCCAGAATAGAGTGCTTTGAATTTGCAAGGTTGTTTTTAACTATGCTTATCTCAAACTCAGTGTTTCCAATTAATTACCTAGACTGAAAAATTAATTACCCGAAAATATTTTTACACTTCACAAAATAACAAAAGATCTCTTTCATTGTGTTTTGCAGCATTGCTCTAGCAAATCATCTGTCAAGGGAACTAAAATTAGTGTTTTGCAGAGCTATTTTCTTTAAGCAAATCTAAAATGAACATTTTTATATCATAAAATATAAAACTGGAAATAAAATAAAAACTAAAATGGAACTTAAACTGAAATAAAATAAATTAAACCTGAATAGTAATATTTAAAATAATGATAATAATAATAAAAAATTACAAAAGTAGATAACAAAATTACCAAAAATATAACTAAAATTTTAATAAAAACTGAAAGTATAAAAATAAAAGCAGATTCAAAATATGAATAAAAACTATAACAGTATATACAGTAAATATGACTAAAATAACACTGCTGTCTATAATAATAATTAATAATAATAATGCTACATTACAACAGATACAGAATACAAAAATTATTACAAACATCTGTTTAGCAGCTAAGCCTGAGTTTAGGTATCTGTGGGACTCATGATGCAGGAGCAAATATAATGTAGATAAGAACTGCCAGAAGAACAGGAGTACAAACACTGAAGGAAATTGAAAAGGTATCTTTAAATAACTCTGGGCTAAAGTCCACATTCTGTCTTTCTTTTTAATGTTTCAAAAAGGGACAGAAAACATGATGAAGATAGGAATACGATGCAGGCCAGACTCAACTTGCACTGCAGCATGAGCACCACAGCATTTTATCTTTATTTTTCTTCTAATTTAACCTAGTTTTGCAATCAAACAATGCTGTGCTACGAAAAGGAATTAAAGTTAGTCTTTAGTAACTATTGCTCTAGCAAATCATCTGTCAAGGGAACTAAAATTAGTGTTTTGCAGAGCTATTTTCTTTAAGCAAATCTAAAATGAACATTTTTATATCATAAAATATAAAACTGGAAATAAAATAAAAACTAAAATGGAACTTAAACTGAAATAAAATAAATTAAACCTGAATAGTAATATTTAAAATAATGATAATAATAATAAAAAATTACAAAAGTAGATAACAAAATTACCAAAAATATAACTAAAATTTTAATAAAAACTGAAAGTATAAAAATAAAAGCAGATTCAAAATATGAATAAAAACTATAACAGTATATACAGTAAATATGACTAAAATAACACTGCTGTCTATAATAATAATTAATAATAATAATGCTACATTACAACAGATACAGAATACAAAAATTATTACAAACATCTGTTTAGCAGCTAAGCCTGAGTTTAGGTATCTGTGGGACTCATGATGCAGGAGCAAATATAATGTAGATAAGAACTGCCAGAAGAACAGGAGTACAAACACTGAAGGAAATTGAAAAGGTATCTTTAAATAACTCTGGGCTAAAGTCCACATTCTGTCTTTCTTTTTAATGTTTCAAAAAGGGACAGAAAACATGATGAAGATAGGAATACGATGCAGGCCAGACTCAACTTGCACTGCAGCATGAGCACCACAGCGTTTTATCTTTATTTTTCTTCTAATTTAACCTAGTTTTGCACTCAAACAATGCTGTGCTACAAAAAGGAATTAAAGTTAGTCTTTAGTAACTGGACTAGTCCAATTAAAGCATGAATAATCCTCAATCAACTCCAGTGTGAAGAATGCTGAACACTAACTTTCTTTAGAGGTTTACCATCTTTAACAGCCTAATTCTGGCATTAGATGCGAGTCAAATTTTAGAGTATTTTAGTAACAGTCAAACAAGTGGATTTCAGGGTATGTTGTGTTTATACAGTATGTGTTTGTGTGTCTATTCTTACCCGCTGCTGAATCGTGGCATGTTTATGCTCCATTTCTCTCTTCTCCATCGCCGAATCAATCACCAGTTGATCCAGCTATGACAAGATGAACAATCAGTCATTGTAAGTTTGTTGTCATCTCTTGTATTAGGAAAACATGATCGTGTTTATTATTCACAGGCACTGGTTGTCTATCCGTGCATTATAGCACTGCACTTTCAGATGTGATGGTAAGTTTAATACTGAAGTCAGTGATGTAATGTGGCTGATCGATGAACTAATTAGACAGAAATCAGATCTGGTCTGAGGTGAATGTGTTTCAGGGCTTAAACATAGCATAATTATGGCCACTAAAAAAAAAGATTTGTGCATTTTGAATACTACAGTATTTTCTTATTTTGAGGGTAGGTTTTTCTTGTTTAGATGCTGAAAAATGTATTTGGGTAATCAAACTTCTTTTATCAGAAAAGAATTTGGTTTTGTCATGAAAACTTGTTTTAAACTTGTATAAAATCTAGTGCTGTCAAATCGATTAATCACGATTAATCGCATCCAAAATAAAAGTTTGTGTTTACATAACACATGTGTGTGTACTGTGTATATTATATGTATACCGTATTGACCCGAATATAAGACAATGTTTTTTTCTTGGCAATACATTTGAAAAAACGCGGTCGTCTTATATTCAGGGTCTAGACTTTGACATGTCCATAATACACCCACAACAATAGGTGGCGCCAAATACGCATAAAACGAGTGTGCCATGAAATACGTAATGTAATGCGTGTTGTAAAGATCGCGAGTAAAAACAAAAGAAAAAGAAAACCTTACAGCTGCATGAGTCGTGACTGTCACGTTAGCCTAATGGGACCAAACTCTCTTTGTGAAAATGTGTTTTACTGAGAAAAAAACAAGATTTGTTTTTTAAAAAGCCTTTTTCCAAAAGATACATCTGGAAAAAGGGGGGTCATCTTATAATCAGGGTCGTCTTATATTCGGGCCAATACGGTATATAAATACACACATACATACATGTATATACAGTATATATATATATATATATATTCATATTTATATATGATTTATATTATATATAAATATAAATATATATTACATGTATTTCTTAAATATATACATGTATGTATGCATATTTATATATACATATAAATATACACAGTACACACACATGTGTTATGGGCGGGCAATATGACCAAAATCTTATATCACGATTTGAGTAATTTTATTTCACGGTAAAGATATATATCACGATAAAGTTGTTTTTGTTTTAAATGAGGTCTTTATGATATCAAAATTTTTGATACCAAACAAAATTTCATAATTCTTGTCACTAGTGTCAATATCAATACATTTTCGGATTGCGAAAGCGTGCGCACGGATTATGAATTTGTGGGTTACAGATTGAAAAACCGAAGGTACAGTTTACAAAATCTGAGCGCACGGATTGGAAATACGTGGGTACGGTTTATTAATCCGTGGGCACGATTTGTTAAACCGAGGGAACAGTTTAAGAATTTGTGAGTACGGTTTATAAACTGAGGAGACGAATTGCAAAACCGTCGCCACGGATTGTTGTTTTTTTTTCTCCTACAGGTGACTTCCCGGGCTCCGTACTGAAGACAAGTAAACAGTCAGCAATTAAATAAGAATAAGAAACTAATTACAAGCAATAGGACAACAACAAAAAAACTACAATAGAACAAATAAATAAGAAATGCTACATACATTGTATAAAGTAATCAAATGTATAAAAACACTGCATATTCTTCACCGTGTAAAAGAAATATATATTTCTTCTTATTAAAGTTACAAAAATGATTTAGTCAAGAGCAGTGAGAGATTTTCTCTCTTTTGTTGTTTAATTTACATGAATGACAGACAGCAGGAATATTAGACTGCTGTCACTTCAAGAGCTGCCCGGATCCAATATACCGTTAAGCCGGGCGTACACAGTGCGAGTTCGGACACTCGGAAGGTCGTGAGCCATTGCACACGTTACGAGTCAGTTAACCTGATAATCGCGTCGAAGCAGTTGGTACACGGCACGACTGTACTGCACTGCGAGCCGGCAGCAGCTTTGCGTGAGCTTTCGCTGAGATATGGAGCTTTTCAATCTTGCTGCTATATATAGCTTCGGATAGAAAAAGAAAGAAAATTAAAAGATGAGTGTGCAAATTATTTGGTGAAATGCAGAGACAGGTCCTGTCCTACAGGGGTGTTCAAACGAAAGCAAGAGCACCCTCAGCTGAAGCTGTAATAATAATATTACAGATTTGGCAAACAATCCAGTGCCTATTTGTCTGCGCTCTGGAGAGTCAAAAGTTTCTCTTTACAACGTGTTTTTGAAGCGGTGAGCAATAGCCAATTACTGACATATCTGTTGATTTCTTGAACGCCAGTCAGAGGTGTTTATGTTAGAATCCACTCACTGCTCACAAAGCCGGAGTTCTGTCCAGTGCTGAATTCTGTATGCTTGCGAATCATATTACAAAGTGTAGATGCGATGTAAAAAATAATGTGTAACATAACTTTGTGAGATCGCGAAGAACTAAGATGAGTGACAGCTTTTTAGTGATTAAAAAGAGAGCCCTCTTTGCACCGTAGCAATGACTTGCACAACATATATGTGAAAATAGATGTGCATTAAGGCTAGAGCACCCTCACTCATTTCAGAAGCGCCTTCAGTGGAGAACATTCAGCAGAGAACAGCATAGCCATTCTTTTCAACAAACACAACTAGAGATTTGTGCGTGTGTGTTGGGTGTATCCGCACAATATGGGGTCGCATAGTAGCCACAGAGGTATAATAATATACATAGATCTAGTGTATGTGATGTGGATGTATATGATTTGGTAATATGGGAGGAGCCTATACACTGGTCAAAAACACTGTTTAAAAATTATCGGCAGCTCGGGAGTCGCTCGGGAGGCTCGTAAATTCCTCTCACACGATGCAAGCCTCGACCATACGAGCATCAACGACTTCCACGTGATTTCTCCCGATGGGAAAAAATTAAAATAAAAAAATCGCATACGAGCTTGTACGACAGCAAGAATCGCACAGTGTACACCTGGCCTTACACAAGTTTTTTCTTACTAACCTATTGTGTTTACGAGGATACTTGCAAAGACAGGCATTCTGACACATACAAGTGTGTGTATTTAACTGTTCAAAGCCTATAAAGCGGCAAAAAAATAAAAAATAAATAAATTATATATATATATATATATTTTTTTTTTTTACATAATTCATGAATTTGCATCTGTTTTTCTAACTGAATCAATGGCCAATCTGGCTGCCAGTGCTCTGACGGAAATCAATAGCGTACGTGGAGAACACTGCTCACCTCAGCAGCCAGTTTTTTCATGTAGGGGTCAATCTCATCCAGGAGGTTGTAGCCCTGCTGATACAGGGAGTACTGCGCATGCATGAAGGATAACATCTGCAGAAGACAGGACAGATACCAATGCTGCAGGATCCACAATCAACACATTTACATACACCAGAATAAAACACATTACCGATACTTACTGCATCTAAGATCTCAAATTTCTTTTTGGCTTGAAGGACATTGATCTGTATGGGAGAAAACAGATTTATATAAAACACTCTTATATGTTTACATACACTGTGTATATGTGGCGTGTGTTCAGTCTGGAGATGGAGTAATGAGCAGATGAGTGTTTATACAGTACGTTACCTGCAGCACATAGTCCAGTGCGAGATGCCGGAAGCACTTGCGGGTGAAGTTGAGGGTGCTGTTGGCTTCCTCCACCTCATGGGGTTTGTTTCGAGGTGCCTGGGCGTTCTTCACCTGTGCGATCTCCAAATCTTCCCTCACCTTATCAAAGTGCTTCTTCGTGTCCTTGAATTTACGCACATCACTGAAAGTACAGATGGACATTCATTATATGAGTAGTCTAATGAATACAAAGCTGCCGATATGGAGCCTTCAATGAAGGTTTCGGGGATCTCATGGAGGTTTTCTGCGAGAAATTTCATTTTTGTCAAGCTATTCCTTATTCCAGCAGTTTCAGGGTGCACAGGAGATGCAGTTGTGCTCCTTTTAACAAAATATCCCTAAAATATTAATATTGTCTGATATACTTGCACATGACAGATCAGGTTGATCTAATAAAAGCTTCATATCGCAGCGGTCTTCCTGAAACGCCATTAGTTTTACCATATAAATCTTCCGCTCATTGCATTATCAGTGATCACCTGTGATAAATTAATAGGAACCTGCTCTCAAGAATCCCATTATCCTCCACCAGGACACATCAATTATTAATGAACTCCAAAAGTCAGATCATTATTTATAATCAGCCTGCGGGAAGCGCAATAATGAAAAAACCTCCTCAGAGAGAGTGCGCTTCTGAACGCTTTCACATTTGCAGAAGTATAAATAAAAACAGGCCACTGCAGGGCGACACTTCCACATCTCTGACCTTTCGGAGTGATATCAGCGAGTTTAATTTTCATATTTTAATGCATGTAATTTTAATGGAGAGAAGAGCAGGTATTAAAAATATATGATTTCAATAAACTGCAGCATTTCTGAACACATCTAAACATGCTAATAAACTTTTATTTTAGTAAGAAGTTTAAATGTATAATATTAATGTAAAAATTTATAATATTACAATAAATACACACACACAAAAGTTGTACTGTAAAATAAAATAAATTATTATTATTATTATTATTATTATCATCACCATCACCATTGTTATATTGTTTAAATACTTCTTAATTTTTTTAAGTAAATTATTGCAATAGTTATTATTTGTAGTCGTGATGATATATATGATCACAATTCTATATCATATATAAGCAAACCTGAATATTAAAAGAAATCACATTTTAAATCACAATCAGAATTTTGATCAGAAAAAAATGCAATAAGATTTCCCCCCATATTAATAGTGATAAACTTGTTATATTTTTCAACATGTAAAATAGAAGTTCTTTATCAGGGCGAGTAACACAGCAGTGAATAAATATAGTCTTGTAAACTCACTCTTTAACAAAGTTGTGCAACTGCTGCTTCACTGATCTCTGAGCTTGATCAAACAGGATCTGAAAAACATAAAAATAAACATGAATAAAAATACCACTCTGGTTTCAACCAATGACATCTGAGTATCCAGTTTAATAAATGAGTATGTGCAACAACAGACAAGCCTATTTCTTAAGGTGGCAATAGCTCAAGATTATGATGCTTAATATTTATTAGGAAATTTTCACCAGTCAACATCTTATATTAATCCAGGAATAGCATTCTTATCAAAAAATGACTGTACTATGATTCAAGAGGTAAAGTTTGGATTATTTTAGAACAAAACCCCACAAATAAATCATGAAGCAATGACTGATTACCCTGAGAAAAATGGGAAATGGAAATGTTGCATGTAATGCTCCACTATCAACACTAGATGGTGCTCTGCATTGGTTTAATCTGAGCTATAGAGGATGTAAACCTGTATGACCTCCCAACACACACACACATCATCATCCTCACACCCCTCCACCTCATTGAGATTCAGCCCGAGTCTCAGTCTGCACAAGGACACCGAGCTGATCTCGTATGCCATGCTGCAGCGGCGGAGGAAAAATAGGTCACTCGGGCAGGGAGGGAGCGACATGAAAGAGGAGAAAGAGAGGAGATGGAGCAAAGGAAACAACTGAGAAACAAAGGGAGGTGATGAAAGATACTTTGCTTCAGTTTAGAGATGCACCGATTGCAATTTTCTTGGCCGATTCAGATTTTTTTGTAAATTTTTGCCAATTCTGATTCCGAACTATAATTGACAGTAGGGCTACAAAATTAATCGAATTTCTAATCGCGATTACAATTACGGATGCCACAATTACGTAATCGTTCAAAGCGGCAATTAATCGTTCAAAATCCACTTACCGTATTGGCCCGAATATAAGACGACCCTGATTATAAGACGACCCCCCTTTTTCCAGATGTACCTTTTGGAAAAAAGGCTTTTTAAAAACCAAATCTTGTTTTTTCTCAGTAAAACACATTTTGTCTTCAATTATTTTCATATTGCATATTTTTCCTATTTTAATTTTTGTTGTGCTTAAGATATGTTTTTTTTTCTTTCTACATGTTGTCTTAAGGGTTTTTCCCATTATTTTAATTTTAGTTTTAGTATAACATTATAAAACCATTCATATTTTTACTTTTTTATAATTTAAAGAAGAAACCAATCCGATGTATAGTTGACATTTGAGGCTTAATAGTGTTTTCGGCTTGTTTATTTTCATATAAAAATATAAAATTCAATGTAAATTGTGATAATCGTAATTAATAATCGCAATTAAAATTTCAAGGGAATAATCGACAATTATGATTTTTGTCATAATCGTGCAGCCCTAATTGACAGCATATACACAAACAAAAATCTACTTTTTTTCCAATGAAAAAAATTATTTACATAATCAAATAAATTATTAAACATTACAATTCCCCTAACCTGTACTGTTACAGATGTTCTCTCACTTAAACAACTCTAAAAATAAAGTGCTCTGGGACTGGAAAGAGGTAGAAAATAGAAATGAGTTGCTGTATGTAACAAAACAGATGCCATTTCCCACTATTTTTATACATTTTTCCCCCTAACCTTATTAAATGTGTCATATTTCACATCAAATTCCAAGTAACACCAAGTAAAATTCTCTCTCACTTGCCCCTTTAAAAAAAAAGGCGGGGCATAGAGGAGAAACAATAATGTACAGTATGTGGAAAATAATGTGTTTTTTTAACTTTAAACCGCATAAACACATTTCATTACACCAAATACACAAAATAATGTTCTTTTTAGCAGCATCATATGACCCCTTTAAGAGCTTTGATTTACAGAGTACAGGAATACGTCTTACTATGACTGTAAAGAATCTAAAGCATTTCATATTTCTGAAATATTCAGTATTTATTACTTTGAACAGCCATACATTTGGGTTAAATGGTCAAAGTGTTTTTCTAGATGGTATCAAATTATTTTAATTAAAATTTTTCATGTCAATTTATTATTGTGGTACCAACTATTTCAAATAAACCAGCCCCTAAATTACACATGAAAACAAATTAAACTGTGATTGGTCACTTTATGTGTCAACAAAATAGTTTATGTATACATGGTATAATATATACACATGATAAAATATGATGAGACAATCCAAAAGACTGGTGTCATCTTTCACATCAAATTCCAAGTAACACCAAGTAAAATTCTCTCTCACTTGCCCCTTTAAAAAATCTACTTGTCCCAGACAAGCGTTAATCGAGCCCTGTGGTTCCCCGCGGTTTACTTTGGCCTTACACATATTACAAATTGTGAACTTTGAGTCATCTTCACTCACAGTGAAGAACTTCCACGCCGACGACATGCTTACATGTGGATGTGTATACATGGTATGATATATACACATGATAAAATATGATGAAACAATCCAAAAGACTGTTATTTTCAAGATGAAAGGCCTAGACCGAATCTAAATAAAGTGAAGACACCTGCAGACCCACTATCCATAAAGTAAACATAAATAATATGTATAATTTAAATCATATAATTAATAATAAAGTTATTATATATACAAATATATATATTTGAAAACAGAAATTAAATACAATCTAAATAAAAGTATACATTTATTATTTTATGACATATTATTTAATATAATTAATAATAAATAGAAGTATGTGTGTGTGTGATATGAATTTAATTTTAATAACAGAAACTAAATGAATACAATATAAATACATTTATGAATAAATGTGTGTTTGAACAATACATAAATACAATATAAATAAATAGAATACTTTTTATTCACATTTTCAGAGGTTATTTTGGGGGTGTCACAGTGGCATTACCTGTAGCTTGTCCTGCAGAACTCTATCCATGATGCAAACATAATCCCACTTCAACAATTACACCAGCACAAGAAAAATCCCATTACCTCGTTTTACTCCGACAACACACACAGGAATATGATCTGAAATGTCAGTAGGGCTGTAAAGCCAGATTCTGATGTTACGCCCCAGATGAACACATTTAAAACTAAGCGGTTCACTTCACTCTCTCTTAGTGCGGGTCGGTTTATAGCGCCATTAACTCTGGCAGGGCCCAAATAAGGTGCTTGGTGATGAAGGGCGATGCTTTTGTGGTCCTCTGTGCCTCATGTCGAGGTTTACGACCTCCTCTACAGTTAGGCAACAAAAATCCCTCTATAAAACACAAGACTCTGTTTTTCGAGACACTCATCACTAAACAGAGCTCTAATAAATGTCAGTGACTTATCCTGCATCCAAACGGCCTTTAAATGAAGCAGCAGGCTCTGGGAAACCAAGAACCCAACCAACCACCCGTCTGTCGCAGCAAAGCCAGTCTCGTTCTTTGGCATGAAGGGAGAGAAACGCCCTGTGTGTGGTCCATGGACTGACATATTGTGGTTTAATACATTGCCAAGTGCCAAGTGATTATTTAATCTGAGCTCTGTATGAAATCACACACAGATACCAGCTTCAGAAATGCAAAAAAAAAATAACGAGAATGCATAGCCCCTAAATAAAATGAATGACACACATTTCATTTTGATAACAGAAATTAATTCAATATAAATACATTTATACATTTATTTAAATAATTAAATGTGTAATATTTCAATAATATAATAATTATATATATATATATATATATATGTATTTGTATGAATTAAATTTTGACAATAGAAATTTATTTAAAACAAAATAAATACATTTGACCTATTTATTATTTAAATAAATAAAATATGTATTATTTAAAAAAAAAAAAAACTATTTAAATACAATTCATACATTTATTACATTTATTATTAATAAATAATGTAATAATAATAATAATTATTATTATTATACTTTTATTATTAAAAGAAGGGTTATTTCATGCATTAATGGTAATGGGTCTGTGTCCTATTTTGTTTTCCTGCCTGTCTTGTATTGTTTTTCTGAACATATCTATGTAAATGTCAACAGCATGTGGCTATGCTGAATGATGTCCTGACTGGGCTTTACTGTCGCGTGTGCTCTTCCTGTGCTAAATTCCCCTGCATTTCCTGCTCTCTGCACACAACAGTATGAAGGGCTAACCAAAAGGTTACTGTACCCACAATAGCAAAATGTCAAGTAACCACACTGATATGTCAGTGGGTTAGCGGCTTTTGTCTCTGCACGAGATTTAGGACAATCTGAAAGAACGAGAGGCTCATCAAATACGTCCAACATGCGAAACGCCCCTTTATTCACCCTACAAACCCTTTACCCGCTTTCCAGACAATTCCTGTATTGTTGGACATAGAGTTCAGGAAGTTTTCTCATGACATAACTTCCCAAACAACTCCCTAGCCCCCCCTTTTCTTTCGAAGACCTTCGTCTTCACATATATCACAGCATTTCACATCACTGTGGATTTTCCAGTTTGATTCATTTCTTCATATCTATCTATCTATGCTGTTTTGCGTTGCCACTTGATGTCAGATGTAAAATGTAGGTCCTGAAGCAAAACCGCTGCACTAGATAACGTCTCTGATGACCAGAAAAGGCATTCACAACAGCAGACAAGAACATCATATATGATTTACATGCAACACGAGGATCATTCATGATTCACAGCATCGCAGCACGTTAAATCATTCAAGCGCATCACAACCAGCGCACCTTCCTTCACTAGAGCACAGCAACACATGAGGGAAAACACATGAACATTTCACGATATGATGACACCATGAGGGGGTCTCAGCGGATCCATCCCGCAGTCACTCATGTGAGGAGAAACAAATGAGAATAAGACGAGACGTACCATGTGGTAGTTGACAATCTCCTGCAAACCCTCGCCACACTTTTCCAGACAATCCTGTAAAAACAAGAACAGGTCACAATCATCATAATTCAAATTAGGTTTTCATTATCAAGACCAAAATTAATTATGCGGTACTGGTAATTCAATCTCATGTTTGTTCTCGTATCAACATCTATTAATATTCTGGCCCACGTAGAGTCCGTCCGACAAGGAAAACAAGTCCCGCTGAGCGTGCAACAGCTTTTGTCAAAATGGAAATGTAATTATGGGTCTGACTATATGTTTTTACAGTGGAAAATGCAAATAGCAGCAGGTTTTAATAAGATGCTCTACATTAGTCAGCTGGGTACAAAAGAAGAGAAGCCAGAAAGACTCTTAACAGCATTTACAGATGGCGGCAATGAGTCTAACCTTACTGGCACTGCTGACAGAGAGAAAGGCGAGAGTACAGGAGCCCCGGCCTGCTTCTTTTTGACTAAATCCATGTATAATCAGGGTCAAAGAGTGTCTGAGAGACTCAAAACAGCAGCCTGACGCCCTCATGTCAGTGAGCCTGCCAGTAAAGAGCTCACAATTAAAAGCAGACGCACGTCTAGGGCTGAGAATCTAGAAAAAAATTACTAGTGATTTATGGTGTACAGTTTTGTTAACAGTTCTTGAACGACTACAGTGTTTTTCTACAGCACCACAGCAAAAGAATGTGATGAGAGAAATATTGAGTGCCACAAAATACTTGGCTATACATTTTCCTATTGCAATCTCCCACAGTGAGGTCTGATTCATGAACGACTTCTTTTTAATAAATTGATCCAAAAGAAGTTATAAATAATAAATTTGAGAGAATTTGATTGAATCAGCCTAATATGTATGCTTGTATGTATGTATGTATGTATGTATGTATGTATGTATGTAAGTATTTATTTATTTATTAATCAAATTTTTATTTAGTTGTTATTGTAAATTTGGATTTTTTTTTGTAATAAATGGTAGGCCTACTTAAATAAATAAATGAAACAATACATTTAATAAAATGGATATTAATATAATAAAAAATCTAAATTATTCAATTATTATTACTATTATTATAATAAATAATAATAATATAAATAATACATAATAAATACAATAAATAAATTAAAATAAAAAATAAAGCAAAAATAGTTTTAAAATAATAGTAATTAATATATAATTAAAAATTAAATAAAAATAAAAATAAAAATAGATAAAATAATTGAATTGTGGCTCTGTTGCGTCACGTCACTGGCATTGCTTGCGGCTTGCACCAACACAGGCATCAGCCAATCATATCGCCTTATGCAAATACCCTAGTGCAGACGCTAGCTGATCGCATGCAACACCATAAATGTAATGTGATTGGCTGTTGTCACTATGACGGTCGCGTGAATCTTCAGACACACCCTCCGTCAAGCGTTGACGCCGATGCACCTTTACAATTCCCATTCTGACCCTCATTATCAGAACGGATAGACAAAGCAAAATGATAGACAAAACACACGCACACACATGTATATGTTAAAATATTACCGATATCATCTGGTCCTTCTTGCACTGCTGGGATAGGTCACGGATGCCGTTGATAAAGAGCTTGTTGGCAGTGACATATGCTTTCCCAGCTTCAATCATACCACCACACAACTTTACCAGCTATTAAAAGAAAACCAGAGAGAGAAACAGTTTAGCATAAGACACAATAAATCATCTATGCATAATGTGTTTTAGAGTATCAGCAGACACTTAAAGTCTTAATCATTACCTTAACTGTGCTGACAAAGCAGAATATTAAAACCTCTTGATATTTAGCAGCAAAACACAATTATTTAATGAAATATTGATAATGTTGAGTGTGATGTTATATTTACTACCTCATATTCTAAGACATTTCCTTAATTCATAAATTAGTATTTCATATTTTTTTTTAGATATTATTCTTTTGAAAAGTATGCTTTCGCATCCTTCTTTGGTTAAAATTTTAATTTTTTAGTTAATAATGCTAATATTTAAAAATGTTTAGTTAATACTGTCAGAAACTAATATTTTTGCTAGTATTTTTGTTTCATTAATGGTGGGGATTTTGATTTTGTCATTTAGTCATTCTGAAAGTTACACTGTTACAGTAGTGGAAGGTGACCGGTAGGTGTCTTTTTATGTGTTATTAATGAGCCTTAAATGTGTCTTATCACCATTTTATTAAAATTGTAATATATAGGTGGAAACAAGAACATTTTGTTCACTTCGAGATTTGTTCAGAAACACAGATTAGCTCATTAAAAAGCATTTAAATTCATTCTTCAGTATAAAACGCTTGTTACTGAAGCTGTAAAGTTGTCTAAATCATAATAAAGAGCATGTGGGCTTATTATAACTGCATTACTGTAATCACACTTCTGTGAGGAGTCAAAATTATCCACACAGTGCATTTAAATAAACATTAGGTTAACCAAAACTTGAAATATTTCTTTAAATCACACAAACACACACACAACAGGTGTGGTCTCATCTGTGCAGTATTTCTCCTCACTAATGTGCCAATTACTAGTTCCCACATGTAAAGGCCAAGGCAAAAATGTCCCACTTTGGCACATGCCACACATCCCAGACTCAGCGGAGGGCTTTCACATGTGGTTGTGTGTTTGCTTTATGCCTGATGGGACACATTCTCAGATGGGCTCCATGTGTCTTGTCCCTGTGTTAGGAGTCAAACCCGAACCAGAGCCCAATGTTTAGTTCCTTTTTCTTCCTGTATTGTTCTTTCTTCTGTATTTTATCTTCCTCTTTCTTACCTCAGTTGCCGTTTCGATTGCGTCCACACACGCAGCCAGCTGAAAATATCGGTTTGGGAAAATCTCTTAATTTCCCACACTCCTCATGAGTCAAACTAACAAACACAGAGAGCTTTGTTCTACACAGCTGCTGAACAGACCCACAGACTCCACATCTGAACAGCCAGACGCGAGAACTAACAAGAAATTGTCATGCAAATATAGATCGAAATGCATCATTTACTGTTTGTCCAGTCTGTGAATAACAAGTTTAAGTTAAGTTTCCTAAGATTCCTCTTCAGTGTGACTTCTCCACCAGTTTTCTTGGAGAAAAAGCACATGAGATCATAGGTCTGTGCTGAAGCTGTTGTTTTGCTGAGCCTGCTGAACTTATCAAAAGTTGCACGTTGTTGTGATTAAGATGCATGGAAACACCAAACAACAACAAACAACTCAACCAAATGCATAAGAGGAGACCAATACATTTCTCTGCATCACTGTGCCTAAAAACATGCATATCACACTTCGCATGCATATATATATGCTAATCAGTAAATTGCACTAACTATAAAACATAAAAACATATCAAACATAAAAATGAATAAAAATAATATTACAAATAATATAAACTAATATTAATTTTAAGTAATTTGTTTTAAAATCCTAATAATTTAGGAATAAATAAATAAATACCAAAGAAGACTTTTAAAGGTGTAATATGGATTGACAGCTGTCACTCAAAGTTTTCAGGAACAGATGGAGATCACAGGCATTAGAGAAACATATGTGCTCGGTGAGATAACATCTGTTAGCGGATGAACACTTCTTTAAAGATTATTTCACCTTCATCTTCTCATGAATGGTCTTTTTTTTCAGATTTAAAATGTATAACCATATAAGGGAATGTGTGTATATTTTTAGATAAACTTGCAACTCGCCACCATTTCTTGCCATCATTTTTGTATTAATATGAGGGCAATTTAATTAATATAAGACAACTTTTACTCATATTAAATTAGTATAAAGTAGGGTTGTGACGGTGAGGAAATTTTCCCACCGCAAAAGATGGTGGGGGTCGGTGACGCGGTGGGCAAGTGACGTAACCGGTGTTGCGGCTATAAATAACATAATTAACAAATTAATAAATAACAAATAACATAATTATTTGATTGGACAGCAAATTGTCCAAACTCAGCAAACTCAACTCATCAGCAAACTCAACTCATCACCATTTCTTGACATCCTTTTTGTATTAATATGAGGTTGATTTAATTAATATAAGGCAAATGTAATTCATGTTAAATTAGCATAAAATAACTATTATGCATTTAGGTTTTGTGATCTTTTTAAAAATAAAATAAAATAGCCCAAAGGATAGTGTCTTGGGAGCACTAGACTAGACTGCTGTATTAGTATTATATCCTCCTGTCGATGAGGTCCAGCCATCTTTACAGCATTTAAGTAGGATTACCATCACTATACATTAATCCACAACACTCCTCTAATCTCATATACTATAAATGTCCTTTCTGTTCATGGTTCTGCACATGTTCTTTCTGCTCTCTAATGACAAACTGCCCTGCTTTCTGCTTTCTCTGCTGGATTTACACCAGCATTTGCACACTGATGATCCGTAAAGCCTGAGCTTGACCGTTTGACCTTGTTGTGGGAGCGGCTGTTGTAAGTGTTTGGCTACAAAGGTCTTGGAAGGTATTAGATGTGATTTCTAACAAATCTAAGCTGTGATTTTCAAACATGCGGCCTAAATGCACTCTGACGGGGTCAGAAGGTGAAAGCTTTAAAGAGCCTTACTGTACCTTATCAAGCTTGGCTTCGATCTCCACCACCTCCGTCTCCACCTCATCAATATTAGCCCTGGAACACAAAACAGATGATGACGTGAATTATTTTGGCTCGACAATCGTAACTTGATGAATGACAAAGAAAGAAACAGATTAACAGCATATTTCATGGGATCTACATTTCATTCTTCATTTCGTATTCACTCGAAATAGTTTGTGAGAGTAAAAATGTTGACAATATCATACTGTCATACTAATCTTACTATATTTGCAGTATATAGTATACACGCTCACCAAATTTGCTCAAATGTGCAGTATACAACAAATCACACTGCATACAAAACTGTATGCCATAATGCAATGTTTTTTTTTGTCATTTTAGTGAAACTGAAATATATATATAAATATATAATTAAATATTTAATTGGATAATAAAAAGGGAAGAGGCAGATTTTCTACTTGTAAAAAGGTAGAAATAAAAAACAAGGCTGAAGCTGCAGTTTTTATTAGTATGAATGTAAAAGTGTAGTATGAATTAAATATTGTATTGCTAAAAATGAGATAACACAAACAATATGCAAAAACCTGGACTTTTATCAGGATGGTATTATTATCTCCAAATTCTGGCATACATTTTGCTTGCACACTCAAAATGATGTACTTTCCCACAGCTGGTAAAGTACACACTTTTTAGTGCATACTGTAGCACGAGTACGCAAATAAGGCACAGCCATTGTGTGACTTAATGGTGCTTTCATGTGAGATTTACTGTAATTATGAGCTTCTGAATAGTAAAAACTTTTCATATCTTTGTCAAATTACAATTTGCCATTTTAAGGCAGCTGCGACATGTAAAAACAACCAAAACGGTTCAAGTCTTTTTATCTTGTAATTATGGTCATCCTGACGAGACCTGAACACACCAGTATTCTCAGCAAAGACTACTGACCAATCAGATCTGGCCTTCTCTTTTCAGAAGGGCCGAAATTACAAGTTGCCGTCTCCTCCCTCTTTCCATCCTGCAGTCTTCCTGCGTGAGAAGGCTTTTCCTCTGAACTGTGAGGCGGTTTTAAAGCCTCAGGCTTTGCGTTAAGCCATATCACTGAGATCGGAGATATTTTTCTGACTCTTATACAGGCAGTAATCTCTCTGTCTCTCGCTGTGCTCTGTGTGTGACGTGTTTGAGGGAGGCTGCACTGATGCACGTGTTCCATTTAAAGCAGAAGCAATTGTGCCTCGAGTACAGAGACACACCCACTTGTGTCAGACAAGAGATGTTAATGGATGATGGACCCATTGTTCTTCCTCTCTACTGCGGTCCTTGGGCCATGGTAGTACAATTTTTTTATTTCTTTATTTTATTTTTTTTTCAAAAATTAGTCAAATCAGTCAAATATACATATATATTAAAAAAATTATTAGAAATTCTAAATATGTATATTTATACGTTTATATATTTATGGAAGTGGAACAATTGTAAAAAAAAATACTAAAAATTAGTAAATATTATATATACCGTGATGTATCGCATTACCGAATACCGGCACAAGTCTAATCGCAAGACACACAACATGAAACGTGTCAAGTGAGACACCAGTGCCAAACATGACAGTAACAAAGCACTGACTTACAATTTTGCCTTGCAGATAAAAAAAAAAGCTAAAAGATCCCCTAAACTTACATTAAAAGAGGGACTTTTAAGCAACTGCCTTGAAACTATCCAGAATATCCCTGTAACCACATTGCAATGCCCTAAAAGCCACTCAAAACACCTTTGCAACTGCACAGCAATGTCTGGCAACCACCTACAACTCCCAGCATCGCGGGTTTTGCACGCACAAGCACTTCTTTAGAAAATGAATAATCATTCTTCTATCACAAAATGGTATCACAAAGATATTTAAAGTGCTACTTACTCATTGAATTCAACAGTTTTTGTTCATTCTTTGTATAACCTGCTCCATAATAAAGTCTGTTTTTATCCCTACAAAAACATTTGCTCATTCTGGGAATCCTGCCCTGACAACAAACCCAGGTCCAGCTTACATAATGTCTCACAACTTGATGAAGTTCATGGGGAGTGTTTCTGTGGAGAGTGACAGTATGGCAGCTCCAGCAGCTGTCTGACCTCCTGATGCGTTTCCTGGGCAGAAGCACAGCTGCTGTCCCGCTCTCTCCCTCACCCGTGATCAGTCCAGCTCACTGCACATGGCACTCCCAGGATGGATGCGCAGGTTGCCCCCAGGCCTGTAACCATGGCAACCGCTGTGGGGGCTGACCCCACACTTAAAAACCCTGTTGTCTGACTAGATCACTTGATCTTGCAAATGAATAGAATACAAAAGCAATATGGTTCAAGGACAACATGAAATCATGTTTGACTTTACTCTTTATAATATTCTCCACTTTCAACATTAACCGTTGATATAACTCCATGTGGGTGGGGAAACATAAACATCATAACATCACAGCCTTACACATTTTATTCTTTTTTATCCAACCAAATCCAGATCAAAGTCAAGTCCCACCCTACACTAATCTTTTAATGGAAAAAGCTAAATTAAATTATTATTTTTTTTTAATGGATCACAACACCAAAGTTAATTGCATTGTAAATGTAATTTCATATTTGTCTTTAAGATTAAAGATTTTAAGATACTAAGTAAATTTATAATAATAATAAACAACTATTAGTTAATATTAATATAATATATTAAATATATATTATCTTCAAAATATATTAATAAATATACATTTTCTATATATATATATATATATATATATATATATATATGTATGTATGCAATAGTGCTGTTGAATGTAAGATGTTCACCACAATGGATCAGCACTGAAGACTGCTCAATATAACAGACATTAGTGCTGTTGTAATGCTGAACCAGCAGAGACATGTTTGCTTCTGGCTCGGTGTCTAGCTGACTTCACATCCTCTAGCAGGGCCGGGCTCTGTTTACACCCACAAACCTGTCTACACCGCTGAAAACCAGACAAAAGAAGAACAGGGTTTGTTTATATCACTCAAATCAATCCAGAATTAACATGGACTGTCTGAACAATGCTTGCACAAAGTCAACACATCTGAGACGTTTACAAGACAAAAAAAAAAAAAGCAAACACAGAAACAATGGCCAGACATTGACAATACATAATGAATTTCATGAAAATACCAATATATTTGCCAGTCCTACTGATGGCTGGTGTGTGATTGTGCATGAGTGAACTACATTATTGACCTTGACGCATTTGCCAGAAGGTACCAGCTGAAAGGGGCACGCTCCTCATCCTCCGGGAGCCCCCCATAATGAGAGAAACACTCCAGCAGACTCTACCAAATGACTCGCTAATTTGCAAAAGAACAGCTGAGAACAACATCCTCTGATAGCGATGGTTTCTGCTGTATTCTCAGACACATCTCACACTTCAGAGGGAATATTTTCATTCTTATACTGTAACAGCAATATTCACTGCATGTATTGAGACCCCTCTGCAAACAGATTTGCTAAAAGGGATGATGACATTACTGCGCTGAGTATTGATTGATTGATTGCTAAGAGTGCTCTAGTGGAGACCGTCCTTTTGTAACAGAGTGTTTGAGTGAGTCATT
>NW_015646165.1:178858-193505 GCF_001515625.1 Sinocyclocheilus rhinocerous | reverse complement strand
ATAAATATACATTTTCTATATATATATATATATATATATATATATATATATGTATGTATGCAATAGTGCTGTTGAATGTAAGATGTTCACCACAATGGATCAGCACTGAAGACTGCTCAATATAACAGACATTAGTGCTGTTGTAATGCTGAACCAGCAGAGACATGTTTGCTTCTGGCTCGGTGTCTAGCTGACTTCACATCCTCTAGCAGGGCCGGGCTCTGTTTACACCCACAAACCTGTCTACACCGCTGAAAACCAGACAAAAGAAGAACAGGGTTTGTTTATATCACTCAAATCAATCCAGAATTAACATGGACTGTCTGAACAATGCTTGCACAAAGTCAACACATCTGAGACGTTTACAAGACAAAAAAAAAAAAAGCAAACACAGAAACAATGGCCAGACATTGACAATACATAATGAATTTCATGAAAATACCAATATATTTGCCAGTCCTACTGATGGCTGGTGTGTGATTGTGCATGAGTGAACTACATTATTGACCTTGACGCATTTGCCAGAAGGTACCAGCTGAAAGGGGCACGCTCCTCATCCTCCGGGAGCCCCCCATAATGAGAGAAACACTCCAGCAGACTCTACCAAATGACTCGCTAATTTGCAAAAGAACAGCTGAGAACAACATCCTCTGATAGCGATGGTTTCTGCTGTATTCTCAGACACATCAGCTATACAGCCACTGACCAAAAACAAAGCAAAACGTGCATCAGCGTGGCCAGTGTGCAGAAAAATTTAATTATAATGCACTTTAATATGCCATTAATGTTGCTTTATTAATTCAAAGACAACAGTGAATATCGCAAAAGTTTTAAGCGCATTTTGCTTTCAAATATGTTTTTTTTTTTTTATTGCTATATTGGTGTATACTGAAAAAAAATCACTTATTCTTGCTTTAACAGTGTGGAAAACATGAATTATTTTTAATTAGATTTATGTATTTTACTAACTGCTTTAAACATTTTGTGATGTCATCGAATCGATGGCCAATGATCAAAAACACAACAAAACTTGAATCATCATGGCCAGTGTGCAGAATAAGTGAATTAACAAAACAAAGTCTGTGGCATATTAAATTGCATTATAATTTTAAAGCAAATTCTGTGAATATTTTTATGTTTTAAAATGTGCTTTGTTACTTTATATTGTTATATTGGAGCATTTAGAAAAAAAAAAAAGATCACATACACTTGGTTGAAATGCATAGAAAACATGTCTTAATTATTTTTTTTAAATAGATTTTGAATGCAATTAATTAATTGCTTTACACATTTTGAATCTATCAAAATAATTGAAAAATAATTGATTTGATAAAGCAACATTAGTGGCATATTAAAATGAATTATAATTTATTGGCTAATTCCACATATATGACAATGGGTTAATTGCACATTTTGGTTGCAAAAATCTTGTTATATAGGAAGATATTAAAATGTGATTACATATTCTTGATTTTTAATGGCCAATTTATTGGCCAATATGCAGAATAAATTAATTAATAGTGACATGTGGACCATATAGGGGGGGGAAAAAAATCATACTCCTGGTTGAAAAGTATGGGGGAAAAAATCTAAAAATCAATTATAACTATATAATAACTAATTGCTTTAACATTTTGAATTTATTTGTTTGTTTGAATTCATGGCTACTGAAAAAAAGAAAGAAAGAAAAAGAAAGAAAAGACCAACGCTTGCGTCAAAGTCCAGAGTGCATAAAAATTTAATTAATTTTAAAATGCATCATATTTCAAAAGACAATTTCTTTTAGTATCAAAATGTTTTTAATGCACGTTTTGTTTAGCCATTATATTTTCTAACGACTGTGTCAGTTTGCCTCATTATTGGCTGTTTTTCTTCATTTATTTGAAGCCTCTGATATCATGTAAGGATGCAATGATGCATGAATGGAAACATTATGAAAATAAGCAAAATAATGTATAGCAAGTATCATTATTGCAAAATAACTTCAGGGTGATAAAAAGACTCCTCCGCTTTATGGCGAAGTTGATTTTTGTGATAATGACTGTGCATTATCCGCTTATCAGTGGTATATCAGTATTCTTCTCTCCTCTGCAGCTGCATTACTCACTGCGTCTACGTTTGCTTTGTAATTCAGGTCTGGTTTTAGTCTCTTGTAAGAGTGGGACGTCTCCAAAAAGCCACAGACGGATTTAACCCAAGCGGGCTTCCTTTCTAGCCTGCTTTATGGGTGTGTGGTGTGTGGAGGACGGGCCAAAAGCAGACAGGGCTGTTAAGCTCATTGGAGACGTCAGCTCTCAGACATCTCTCAGCGAAAGTGTGTTGATTTTGGAGGGGTCAGCATGCAGTCAAGCATCAGAAATGTGTCATGAGCAAAAGAGAGGAGAGCGGTCCACCCGGACTCCTCCTCATCGCAGACCCCGCGAGGCCACCATGGCCAGATACACCATGAGTTATCTGTGTTTAGTGGTGTTCTGGCAGGGCAAAGTGAACCCAGCTGGCGTGTGCGTGCAAACAATTCCCTAATCGCCGCTCCGAAACCCGCCTGCGAGGGTCATGTGTGAGAAAACACGGCGGTCCTCTCTTTATCAGACACTTTCCCGCCAAAAATCTGTTGCTGTCTGAGAGGTGATGTCACAAAACTTCTCCAGACGTGCTGAGGTGCTAATGCGTCCAGGGCCGAGGGGTTTGTGCAGTGCATTGTGGGAGATTTAACTAAGGTCAGAGCAGATGGGGATCAGACTGTCATGAAGCCAACACTCCTGACAACACAAACATCATTCAGTGTCATTCAGTGATTCAACTCCATCTGATACACACCTGAACTCTGTGGGAAACTTTACTTACTTTAAAAATGATTATTCATTTGAAATGAAACAAATAAATAAGCCCTGGTTTTATGGCCAGTTTTTTCCCCCACTGACATTATTTTCATCATGACAATTAAGCGCATTCTTCTCAATTATCTTTAATGAAAATAGTCAACAAAAAAAAACTCAAAAGTCAAAAGGTAAAATATTCACAACAGTGATTATTGTGCTTAATTGTCATGAAAATAGTCATAAATGAAAACACCATAATTGTCCTAAAACAGAGTAAAATTTTTTTTTTTACATAATTATATCTAAAATACACATGCAAAATATATCATATCATATATCATAAGAAAATGGTATAATCCAGTTATGATTTAAAAAAATATTTCCCCACTGTGACACTATTGTCATGAAAATTAAGCATGTTCATTAATTACCTTTAATGAGATTTAATGAGTCTGAAGTAAAAACTTTTTTTTTGTAAAATTCTCAGTTATGATCATTATGTAAAATAGGGAAAATGTGCTTAATTGAAAATAATGTCACAAATGAAAAACATCTTAATGGTCCTAAAACAAGCTTTATTTAAATTTTTCATTATTTTTACATAATTATATCTAAAATGTACTGTAAAATATTATATTATATTATAAAGTAATACAATCCTTTTTTAGGAATAGATTTTCCCTAGTGTGACATTATTTTCATGACAATTAAGCACTTAAGCACATTATCCTCTTTAATTATCTTTAATGAGAATTAAAAACACAAGCCAAAAGTAAAAATATTCTCAATGATTACAATTACAGTAAAACAGGAAAATGTTCTTAATTGTCATTAAAATAATGTCACAAATGAAAAACATCTTTCATTTTATTTTCATTTTTTACAAATAAGTAAAATATTATATTATATTATATTATTAAGAAAATTAGATAATCCTGTTTTTATGAAGAGTTTTCCCCCTACTGTGACACTATTTTCACAAAAGATAAGCACATTCTTCTCAATTATATTTAATGAGAATTTAAAAAACAAAGTAAAAAGTACAAATATTCTCAGTGAAGAGTGAAACGTGCCCAACTGTCATGAAGATGTCACAAGTGAAAAACATCTTAAAGGGGACATCGGATACCCATTCCACAAGTTAATATGATTCTTTAGGGTTTTCATGAAATGTCTGCAACATACTTTGGTTAAAATTCCTCAATTTTCATGTAAAACAAAAAAATATTCTCAATGATTACAATTACAGTAAAACAGGAAAATGTTCTTAATTGTCATTAAAATAATGTCACAAATGAAAAACATCTTTCATTTTATTTTCATTTTTTACAAATAAGTAAAATATTATATTATATTATATTATTAAGAAAATTAGATAATCCTGTTTTTATGAAGAGTTTTCCCCCTACTGTGACACTATTTTCACAAAAGATAAGCACATTCTTCTCAATTATATTTAATGAGAATTTAAAAACAAAGTAAAAAGTAAAAATATTCTCAGTGAAGAGTGAAACGTGCCCAACTGTCATGAAGATGTCACAAGTGAAAAACATCTTAAAGGGGTCATCGGATGCCCATTCCACAAGTAAATATGATTCTTTAGGGTTTTCATGAAATGTCTGCAACATACTTTGGTTAAAATTCCTCAATGTTCATGTAAAACAACACCCTTTTAACTGGTCAAGAACAGCTCTGTTCACAGAGACCCGTTTCGGTGCATGTCTCTTTAAATGATAATGAGCTACTGAAATGCAATAATTCAGTTCTCAAAGGTCTGCTGAAATTGGCTAGGATAGACAGCACTCCCACAACCCCACACAGCTCACAGCATGTCATCAGACGGAGCTGAGACACAGTATCTTCACAGCCGTCGCTGGAGGAATGTTCTACCACCCCCCTCTGAGCAGCACTGGCAGAAAGCTCAGGGTCACTTCCTGTCGCCCGGCCACTGAACACCAGAACAGAGTGGGAATGCCAAGAGGTGGTCTATAGGAGTTGTGTGGCATTGATAGTTTCAAAAAGTTTAAAAAAGAAGTAGTTGTGGCTCAGATGCTCAAATGACATGCTCTTCTCTACATACGCTTTATTATATCCTTATATTGTCTTGATACGATCTGAGGAAATGAGAGAGGAAGGACACAAAAGAGTGAATCTCCGCAGCATGGGCGTGAAATCACTTCCTTCCTGGCATCCACATCCATGGCATATCTGCATCAGGAGATAAAGCCCTGACACAGATGAGACGGAATATTCTGCAGGGATAATTACAAACCAACCTGATGGCATGCTACCAAATCAATGGCAGGCAATCGGGAGAACAACTGGGAAGAAATCAGAAAAATCTGTTTGTCTTAATAATAGTTTACAATTATTCATTTATGCTTTTATCCAAAGACCACAGATGCTTTTAAGCAAATTACAAATGTGGAATATCACAAACAATTCTGTTGGTCCTGTATTTTTGTGCTATTGTTGCCTAGCTCCGCACACACTGCAATCTCGTTGGTTCAGAATCCTGCTACACACAAATGACAATAAAGTGCAATAGTTGGGTTCTAGAAATTCATTTCATTTTCTCCATAGAGGAATTGATTTTTAATGATAATTTAAAACATTTAAAGACAATCAATGGTATATGCTTTTATTAAAGCCATCAGCCTGCATTATTTCTACTTGTTATTAAAATAATCATACCATTTACCAGTGGAATTCTTGGTGAAAAACTACATTACCCATGATTCTGTAGAGAAATGTTCACCAATCAGAGAACTAAAACGAGCTAATTGCGACAAAATAACTCTTTAGTCTCTGCCCACTCCCACATTCTCAAACCACTTAAATATTAGCATATAAATACATATTTTGCAATAAAATGTATTGTTTCTATAAATAAATCAACATCATTAAAAAAACAATGGAGAAATAGAAAACTACTGATTTAATTCAATTATGTCTTTGGCAGCTGGTTTGTTTGGTTCATGGCTTACAACTTTTTCAAAAATAGCCTACTTTTTAAAAAATCCCAATGGGAAAAAATGAATGAAAAAAATACTTACAGAACCAAGGTGGATGAAAAAATGGGCAGACACTAATGCACTCTATTAAACATTAAATATTTTCTTAATTTGCTGAATTTTTGCCTTCATAATTACTTGATGCTGCATGGAAAACCTGTCAAGTTTGGTTAAGACCCCATTGTCTTTTTACAATCATCAATGAACTGACTTTAGCTGGAAAAATGACTCTGTTATTGTCTTCTTGCATTATTGACAAACTATTTTCCAGTTTAACACTGTAAAGCTGCTTTGACACAACCAGTATTGTATAAAGCGCTATACAAATAAAGGTGACTTGACTTGACATCATTTCCAGTACTGTCCATGCGAAACCAACAAGTTAACATTTCTACTTTGACAAAACATTAAACCAAAACTGCTAAAGAGACACTGCCAGCACACTGCATGCTATGGCTCAAACTGATGCAGCTTTGCTGAAACACACTGCTAAAAATGTAGTGCAATAAATTCTTGGCACTTCTGACCCGATCTGTTCGTATCAAAATAACTGGTGCGAAAATAAACCAAGAAGCTATTTGAACAATTTCACTGTCAACATCATTTGAAACAATGGATGCTATGCAAGTAATGCACTAAAACAGCCAATAACTGCAGGCCACCAATGGGCTTTGATGCAGCCAAAAATCCCAGCGTGACCCTGATACTCCAGCCTCACCTCTGACCCCTGGAGAGAGAGCAGCTGCCCAAACCATCCCTCATCGTGACTAGAGAATAAACAGAGATGTTCATAGACAGTCTTAAATGACACACGTAAAAGATCCTTAAATTACACTTCAGCAGAGACTTGGAAGTATTTACACTAGTCTATATTACAATGGTAAATTTAAGTATTCAAACATGAATGTGTCAAATAGATTTACAGAGTCAATATAAAACAAACAACAGTTTCAGAGCTTATGGAAAAAGAAAATATGAAGGTTTAGTTTCTGTGCATCTGTAGTGGTTAAAACAATAAAACCGACAATAAAAAGTTCAGTTGACAACCACTACAGTCTAAACAAGAGTCCCGAAGATTGATAAAATCGGTTAAGAATAAAATGTATGCATAAAAAGTGCATTTATTGATTCATAAATTTCAGATATTTTTCCTAAAACTGTAGGAAGAAAATGTCTCTGCCGTCTTAAAGGAACAGTCCTCTCAAAAATGAAAATCCTGTCACATCATTCCAAGCCCATCATTTCCATAAAGGAAAAAAACAGAAAAGCACCATAAAAGTAGACGTTTCACAACATTAAGCTGTCATATGATTTCAGAAGACTTGGAATATTATGATGCTTTGTTGAGTCTCCATTCACTTCCATTGTATGGAAATTAGCAGCATGAACATTCTCATTTTGTGTTCCACAGAAGAAATTCTTCATACAGTGTTTGGAGTGAATATATAATGGAAGAACTTGCTTAACTATCTCTTTAAATGTTAAGTAGTGGATGGCTTTTATCCACACATTAAAATTGATGAGATGTGATTAAGTCTTTCTCAGAAAATGGTAAGAAACTGAATAAAATGATTTTAGCTAAACTTTTAATCTGGCCTTTATTGCTTTTAAAGGGCACCTTTTGTGCCCCTTTTTACAAGATGCAATATAAGTATTAGGTGTCCCCAGAATGTGTCTGTGAAGTTTCAACTCAAAATACCCCACAGATCATTTATATCATCATTTTGAAAATGCCTATTTTGAGTGGAAGCAGAAACGTGCTGTTTTCGTGCCTGTATCTTTAAAATGCAAATGAGCTGCCGGTCCTTGCCCACTTTTCCAGAATAGGGTTGTGCCTTTACAGATCGTACCTCAAATTTCTCTTCTAAAACACATCTGTTTGGTTTTGATTATCATGTCTTATCATGCTGAAATCATGTGTTTTAAAGCCATTTCAGTTTAAACTTCTGATATAGTGTTTTCTGAGCGCACATATCCAAAGCACGCGCACAGAAAGCGGCTGTCACATGGCATGTGAACACTAAACTAAAGTAGAGCACTCTTTCATGTCTTATTGCGCTTAAACTGTCAAACACACACAAGCGGATTTAATAGGGATTCAAAAATAAGGAGTGGGTGGATTTTTATCATTGTAGGGTGGTTGTGTTCACCACCCTTCGCATGATACTGTAGGTGCCCTTTAAGTTTTAATTTTGGGTTGCTAAAGAATAAAAATCCCAGAATTTCTTTTTTCTTTAACAAACCATTTATTGTTGCTCTAGCTTTGTTATTTTTACAGCCATCACAGGCTGTTAGCATAAGCTGTTAACCATGTATTCTCTGTCACAGTCTAGTGGGATTTCATTACTGCTACATGCTTGTCCAAAAGTCGATGCTAAACCCTGGAAGCAGCCAGCACAACGCTGGGGCTTATGGGGGAATCCTCTGGGATTTAAGCCTGACTGGAGGAAAGACGGGGCCACAGACCAGGCTTGGGTCTCGTGAGGTTGAGTGGGACAGACGCCAGCCGGACTCAAAGCACTTGACCCGTAACATCCTTCCTGAGCCAGGCTACAATCTGGACAAATTAGCTACAGGCGTCATTTTCCGCAGTGTTTTAAAAATCACACGGTTTGGTACCTGCAATGTCAGCAAACTGTTAAGTAATGTGACGAATGAGAAATTATATTAGTGGATGACGAGTGAGATGGACAAAGTGTTTTTTAGGGTCCTAATAAAAACAGGAAAGTAAGCAGAAAGTCATGAAAAAAGACAATACATCAAGCTCACTACATTTTCACAGGGACATGTGTCAAGTATATGGAAATGACCGCATATAATAACATATTACAATAAAAATTTATAAAACTACCTGCATATGGTGTTTTACTCATGAATCAACAGATATTATATATGAAGGCTTCATTTGCAAAAGCCGATAACTCGCTATTTTTTTTTTTTTCAGAAATCATGTTTTTTTTATTGCACATTCCAAATAATATCAATCAAACTGCAGTTGGGTTGTTTTGATTAAGTAATAATAACAAACAAATACAGGTAATTTACAAAATTAAAGTTCATTGAAAGTATGTTTTTTTTTACATATTGAAAGTTTGTTTTATAGCAAAAGCAGATAACTCCAACAGTCGTTTTTGGCAAAAGCATATAACTCCACATTTCATGTTTTAAAGTTTAAAAAAACACTTGTTTAATCTTTGTAATCTCCTCAGATGACAATGTAGATGCCTGACAAATGTTGTTGTTGTGATCATAAACTGTATGGATGTGATTACACGCAATACACGGAGCTTTCAATGTATAACCTATAAAATATATATTTTACTTTTTAATATAATTAAATACTATTTCTAAAACATCTGTTTTAAGAAAAAAGTTTGAAATGTAATCAATAAATTATAATTCAATATTATAATAAAAAAATATAATGAATAAAAGTGCCAGGATACAGCATTTTATGCATAAAAAAAGGCGAATTTGTGCCAAAAAATCTGAGCTAGACTCTTTGATTTGCAGTTCTAGTCTCTCACAGTACCCGACGGGTGTAAATCAAAGTGAGGCTCGGGTGTTTGCAGTATACGGCCCTCCAACGGCCCTTTCTTTGCGTGTGGCCTGCGATTAGGGCACCGCCGATGGGGAACAGACACTTCAGACGTGAAGCCCAGCAACCAAACAAAGACCATCACGGGGAGGAAGTGGTATAATTAACCCTTTCAGGTCACGTATTTCATTCTCACACAATACCCCCATGCAGTCTGTTCCCGCCACCGAGTCCGACAACTATAGACAAGCGCTCGGTGCACATTCCTTACAAAACATCTCTCAGATAGAATTTTTTCCGCATTGCAGTGTTTCATTTAAATTTCAAGCAACTTGGAATATCAGGAATGTGAGATGTTCATGACAGCTAGACATAACACTAGGGGCAAGGACGTGATGTAGTGAAATATCAAACTCAAATGTAGGTCCAGGAGCGAAGACGGAGGGCAGACAGTGAGTGTTCAGGATGTGAAGCGTTTGGCTAGCTGGGCTGGTTTATATTAGCTAAAGGGTGGTCTGTCGTGACTCCAGCATGCAAAAATGTAAATGGAGATGCAGAGAGACACACACAGACGCACTCCTCATGGCTGGGCTGAGATGGATCGAGGACGCTGGCTGGGAAAAAAGACCTCACAATGTGTCACTGCTGGGGTGAGGGACAAAAGAGACTCCCAACTCTCATTCGAGAGAGAGCGAGCTCAATGAAAACGAGGGAATGAGGATTTATGCTGCCATTTCTGACCATATCCGAGAAAAAAGAGAAAACCCGCACATAAAAGAATCTCCTGACACTCTAGCAGCCTTGGCTCTGATTGATGTGGAGAGATCTTACATTTTTGTGGGCTGCACTTGTAGTTTGGACGGGCTCTGGAACAACATACCAGACACGGGGAGTTTTTGTTTCTGGAAATACATCCTGTAAAAAGCTGCTAAAACGGACGCAGAACAGACTGAGCAGTTAAACTTTCACTGTGACACAAAAATATGTATTTTGATTTCTCTGATTACTTTTGAAAAGCACATTGCTGTGATTTTGCCACCTGGAACCAATTTCAAGATCTCTTCAAGATCTCTTTTACTGCAAAATCATACTGCAAAATTACAAACAGCTGACAAGACGATAATATTTATGTTATTGCCAATAACCGATAAATGGCCGATATTAAAATTCTATACATGTCTAAATAATTTTTAAAAATTAAATAAAAATTTTATAAAATAAAAATGTATAAATTAAAAATAAAACCCTAAAAACAATCATTTTTAAATGCTACAAGTGACTTTAGGCATGACAACATTATAATGCACAGTATAAAAAATATATTTATTTTGAGGTTTGATTACGATCTCTTTTACTGTAAAATCACACAGCAAAATCACAAATAGCTGACAAGACAATAATCATTGTTATTGATAATAACCGATAAATGGCCAATATTAAAATTCTATACCATGTCTAAATAAATTAAAATGAATTTTAATGAAAAATGTCTAAATAAATTAAAAATTAAATAGTAAAAACCATGATTTTTAAATGCTACAAGTGAAGCAGGCATGACAACATTATAATGCACAGTATTAAAAAAGATATTAATTTTGAGATTTGCTGAAGATCTCTTTTGCTGCAAAATCATTCTGCAAAATTACACATAGCTGACAAGATAATAATCTTTATGTTATTGCTAATAACAGATGAAATCAACAAAAAAAATTTCTAAATTAAAAACAAAACACTAAAAACAATAGTTTTTTTAAATGCTTGTAAAGGTGATAATCTTTGTTTTTGTTGACAATTGATAAATGGCCAATATTAAAATTCTATACCATGTGCAAATTCAAAATAAATTCAAAATGTGATTAGATAGATAGACAGAGATTTTTTTTAATGACTAATCTATCTCTAATATGGATGTACCAACACGGTACCGATATCCCAAGACTTCATTCTGGTCAGTCTTCCATCAGTGGAAGGACTGAGGCTCTATAGCTTCCGCAGGACTTCTAGGAAGAGCAAATAATGACACCATGAACTGTCCAAAGTAAACGCGCAAACAAAACCAGAGCGAGGTCACAGGTCACAGGTTATGCTCATCTCTCATTCCTCCAGGTGCTTCCTGAAAATTGGGTTCAATAATAAGCTCTAGACGTCACCATGCTGTCATCCTGACCAGGATGTTGATATACTTTCCATAGTGTGTGATGTAAACCAACATACGCCAGTCACCGTGACAGGAAGCTAGTGGAGTCCATCCTATACACACTGATATTCATCACAGTCTTCACAAGCACAACGGTGGACGCCCACTTTTTCAGCCAGCCTTAGTTCTAGAAGGATTTTTCCTATTCATTTTCTCCATTGGAATTTCAGGGAAGTATTTAATTAAAAGTTGAAACATTACAAACTTTGATTTGAACATCTATTGTGAGGAAATAAACTACTCATTCCATAATGCACTGTGAATGACGTAACTGAATCAGAAATAATGGTACAATATTAAACTCTAAGTCACTGACTGCAAGTACAAGAAATACGTCAACAGGTTTTGAAGAAGAAATGTCAGCTCAGCTGTTCTACACTGATGGATGTGGTCAGTGTATATTTAGTGCTCTTGGAAGTGGCAGCAGGTCTTTTGGGAATCGAGCTTGCATCAGTGTGCAAACAGGGCCTGCAGCGGGAAGTGGAAGTTCCCTCATGCCTCATTGAGCCTAAACGCAAACCACAGACTCTCCTGAGACTCAGAAGCCATCAATGTAACACTGACGCATTGCCACTGATGAAGGGAAAGCCTTCAACATTTACACGAGCATTAACTGAGGTTTTATGTAGGAATTGATTATATGATGCCGCTAATTAGATGCTCGTTTTACACTGTTCAAGAGCTCGGGTCAGTAAGATTTTTTTTTTATTAAAACAAATAAAATCTTTTTATTCAGAAAGCATGCATTAAATTGTTCAAAAGTTACAGTAAAGACATTTATAATATTACAAAAAAATTTCCATAACAAATGAATGCTGTTCTTTTGAACTTTCTATCCATCAAAAAAATGTGGGAAAAATATATCACCATTTCCACAAAAATAAATAAATAGATAAATAAATTAAAAAACACCACCCGTTTTCACAGCTGATAATAATAACAAATGTTTGATCAAATGTTAGAAAACAGTTATTTTAAATGGTAATATCTCACAATATTACTGTTTTTACTGTATTTTTGATCAATGCAGCCTTGGTGAACATAATAAACTTCAAAAACACACACAAAAAAAATCTTAGCAATCCCAAACTTTTGAACGGTGGATTATAAAAGCACAGACTATTATAAAACATATAGTTCCAGCTACATTCTGATTGGATGACCCATTCTGAAAAATATGTACGCTCTGAAAAAAAAAAATTTGCAAGAAATTTGAAGTTAGTTAAGGTGCTTGCGTACACAAACAAAAAAATAAATAAGTAATAAAAAAATTAATTTAAAAAATTGGGATAATGGGCAAAAATCTATGCTTTTTGCTTAAAATGATTATGATCTGTGATGAATGATGTATGTCATGATGAATGATATAGAACATTTATTTTTTACAAACACTGTACAACCACAATTATACAATTTCGAAACAATCTTACAATTATCGATTAGTGGACAATTAAATAGTAGGGAAAAATGGCATATATTTACACTGAACAACTAAATGTAAAAATAAATTATTAATAAATACTCATTAAAAATGTGGTTGTTTGAATTGTTTGTAACTATTGAAATACTTGTAACTACTGAACATTGGTATTTTGTATTATTGTCTTATATCATTTTCTTAAAGCAAGAGGACACTCGAGGTTGGGCACTATTGTATTATTCAACTGTAATGCATGTTGTTCACAACAACTGTACGTCACAAATCACAATGTGCTATTGTACTGCTTTTGAAAAACCTGGCTCACTCAGTTTGAAAGGAGCTTTGGGTGCTGTGAATAAAGTGCACACACACACACTACTGAGTTTGCTGAACCTTCGTTAATATTCCAGTAGGCCATCATCCTCATGCGTTTCCTGTGCTGCAAAGGGACAGGACAGAGCAGCGCAGAGAGAAAGACCCCGAGCGTGCTGAGAAAGCGAGTGGGTTTGGCCTGATCTGAACCAGATGCCTGTAAGAGCTCCAGATGCGAGTCAGCAACATCCCAGAAACAGACCCAGATGGAGCGACGTGATTCACGAACACGCTCCTTCAGCAGGAGAGGAACCGTTAGACACAGGACAAAGACTCAGACGGAAGAAATAGCCTAAATTAAATAAAGAAGTCAGGCTAATGCCAGGTTCCCTCTCTGGACTTCCTCCAAAGCGGTTCCTCTTTACTGTACAGTACTTTTCAAGTACATCAGAAAAGTACAGTCAGTTGAAGCTGGTTCTAATCCACAGTCCCAAACAAATTCAGTTAAAATGAACTGTAGTAGTTTGATTTGATGCAAAAACTGCAGTCCATTGTTCACTATGTCATACTGTCTTAAGACAGTTCCAGAGGATGATGTAGAACATAGGCGTAGCATAAGCTCCGGGGAGACGTGACGAACGCTGAAGCGCAGAGGAGAGAGCAGAACAAAACACCGGTCACGAATTACAAGCATAAAACTAGGATTTGTAAAGAAAATTGTCAGAGAACTTTGATATGTCAAGAGGAGACCACAAAACTTGGTTCTCGCAAGAATAGCATATTCTCACCGGAGCTCACGCTACACCTACGTCATCCGCTGGAACGCCATTCTCATGTACGACAGTTAGTGAACACACTGCAAAAAGTACATTCACTTAGGCCTGGACGATAAAACGGTATCGATATTTATCGACGGTACACCTTCACAAACATGAACATGAGTGCTGTGCCTGCCTGTGATGAGGAGATTGTGAATAAAAAAAATGAATATTAGTCAAATTTAAAATAAACATTTACATTTGAATGCAAAAATGGTACAATCGAATGTTAGGTGTGCGTCAGGGAGCGTCGCAGTGGCGCGCGAGATGCGGTGATGATGATGTAAGTGATGTTGTAGTTTAATGTTTTGTTAGTTGCTGCGTTATTCATTCAAAATATTAGAAATATATAGTAGCTCAATGCGTAGAAGATCTTGATTAGGTTAAAACCGAAACCAAGCCATTCACACAGAACGCATATTCAGTGCATTTTCTAGATGGACAAATATGACTGTTGCACTCGCGTCTCACACAAGAGATGTACAGAAAGCCATGCAAAGTTAAAACGGTTTAAAATTTTTGAAAACAA
>NW_015646165.1:166733-176152 GCF_001515625.1 Sinocyclocheilus rhinocerous | reverse complement strand
TTTTTTATAGACAGTTATTTCCTTGCGTTGCAATTTAATGTGCTGCATTATTTTGCTCATTGCGCCCTCCTGTGGCCTCGGGAAACAAGCCAAAAGTTTAACCTATTTAATCTGCATATAAAACATTATAAATGAGATATTTGTTTAATTTTTATTTTGTGTTTGACTGTTAAAACAATATATATATACATCATGTTGTTTGTTTCAATAAATTTAGTTAATTTAAAAATACAGTGGTTAAATGAAAAAAAAAATTATATTGCTCTTTGGTTTAAAAAAGGTTATAAAAATGTCAATAATTATCGATACCGAACGATATGAAACATTATATCGTTGATAATTTTTTTTAGCTATATCGCCCAGCTCTACATTCACTTCATACTTTAAGTACACAAGTTAAGAGTGTCGGCATAATTTCCCAGCCTCATGCTTGACGGCTATAAATCACAGCAGTTACAGTATGACTAGTCCAGAGAGAGTTTTACGGTAACTATTTTTATAAATGCTAAATTATAAGAGATTTACAAACTCATAACCACCCGCTGAGATGCTGCCTGCTGTGAACTTCCTGAGCGGGTCAGCAGAAGGGGAAGATGGGAGTGGGTGGATAACGATAATCCTAATTGAGGACCATTACATCCACCTGTTTGTCACGCTAGGGGGTTTTTAACTGCTTTAGCTGTGTTTTGAGGGATTGGAGGTTGTTTACTATTAATGCTGCATTGAATAAAGGGCTTCATGTTGTTCTTCCTGTGGAGACGGCAACAGAGTAACACATTGAATAGGATGTGAATTTTTTTCTTGTAAAATGTATTCTAATAATCTGTTTTATTTACAACTTTGAAAAATCATTTTTTTAAATGTACTGAACGAAATTTGGTGTAAAAACACAATTTTCACTTAGATATTTTACAATTAATTACAAAGAAACTGCAGGTAACATTGAATTAAAAGTGAAATTTTGAAGTATATTGTAAAAATGATTTTTCAAAGTAATCATTTTTTATACAGTAAATTTTTAGTGTAAAAAATAGTGGAAGTGCGAGATTTACTCTTAACAGACAGAAATCGAGATCAAATGTGAATTACATACATTCTTTCGAGTTTTAAGAATGACTTGTTTGCTAATTCAACTTTGGTCTCAGATTTCCCAGCTTTACATCTCCCCCCATTTTTCCCTTTCCTGTGCACTGTGCAACCATCAACAAAGGACTGTGTTGTGATTCAACAAAACAAACCTACATCATTAGCCAAACCAGAGTAGAATGGCACAGAGGAAGCAAACTGAGATTTCCTTTCACTTAAAAAAACGTTCGCACTTTCTTAGAGTCACTCATGGTGGCGTCTCTTCCAGGATGTTGCATAAAAGTAGATGTGCAAACCGCTCAAAATGCACTGCCTTTGTGTGGTGGTGTGAATGGAGCGGCTATTGAGCTTCTGTAGACGGGAAGGACTGCCAGGCTTCACACAGAGCCTGTAACGACATCAGCTCAGCTCATAAGTTAAGTCTGTTTAACATGACTTAGAGGGTCTTAGTGCTCTCATTCACCTTCATGCTCTTCGGTTGATGATTTATGGAAGACATTAACTGTTTCAAGATCACAGCCAATATTTAAAGTACAGTTTGCACCACAAAAAGTGTTTATATAGGGTTTTTCCTTCAACTTTATGTCCTAGGGTTGATTTTTATTATAATTAAGAGATTTCAGCGGTTTCATTTTTGCTATATCGTATAGAATGGTCTTGGGATTTTTATTATTTTATTTATTTATTTATTGTTACTATTTGCAACCACAAATGTCTTTTATATAATGTTTTTATTGTTTTCCCCATCTTAAAGTCTAAAATCCACCATAAAAGTACAGTCGTGGCCAAAAGTATTGGCAGTGACATAAATTTTGTGTTTTGCAAAATTTGCTGCTTAAGCTGTTGTGGCGTTCATTCACATTGTTTCTAGATTATGTCACTGCCAATACTTGTAGAAACTGAATGAATGAACACCACAACAGCTTAAGCAGCAAATTTTGCAAAACACAAAATTTATGTCACTGCCAGTGCTTTTGGCCATGACTGTATATGAATTATTACATTTAAAACTATAATAATCTAAGTCGATAGTGAAATAAACAAACAATTTCAATATTTATTGCATGAAAATGAATTGTTATAAATAAATAAATAAATAAATAAATAAATACATGTCATTTCCACCTCACTGAACAATTCTGTTCCTAATAAAGTTTTTAAAAAATTATTATACTGTACTTTTTACCAAAAAATCAGTGAAGAGATTGAAAATTGAAAATGAAAATTGAAACTATTATATAATAGGTAAAATATTTTATTCTGCATAATTTCCAATCAAGATGTAATTTTGTCAAATTATGCAGTAATTTCCATTACAATCGGTGTTGTTATTGTTAACTAAAACTGTTAAAATGGTCTTTGTGAAAGCTAAAATAGAATAAAGCTTGAATTTGATTCAAATTGAATAAAATACAAATATTAGATAAAAAGTTTGGCTTGGCAACTAACTTAAATGAGTATAAGTACTGAAATAATTAAACTAAAATTGAAATAAAAATAAATATAATAGAAAAAGTTATTAAAATGAAATTTTTTACTAAAATCACTGAAATCTAAACTAAAATTAAAATGAAAACTAAAAATACAAAAATAAAAGAATTCAAAATAGAAATAAATACTATAATAGTATATAAATAATTCTAAAATAATACTGATCACACTACGCTGTTCACAACAGAAGATTTGAGATGTGATGGAAATGACACAGTGGTGGGACCAAAGTATGCATTTAAAAAAAAACACCCATTTATGCTTCAAATATCTAAATTCTTCCAAATCAAGGATAAGAACTGGAATCTCACGGTGTCTTTCTCAGATCCTGAGCCATGAAACTAAGCAAACTCCTCCACAATCCTCTGCAGATAGCTCTTCCTCTGAAGTCAACTGCACGTCCTGGGACTGGTTTGTTTCACACAGTCCTATCATCACGTGTAAGGAATCCTCCGACGGCTGTCCTGAGCCTGGCTAGCTTAAGAAACCCTGACTGTCAAAGATCTACAGGCTCATCCCATTTCCTGAAGAGGAAGGAATGCAGTCGGCACTCGAGCAGTTTATCACAGCAGCAAACAAACTAGAGCTGCCATATGGTTCCTAAGGTGTTCTGAATGATTTTTAGTATGTTGCTCTGGGTGGTTGCTTACCGGCCAAGTCAGTGAACTTCAGTGAACATCAGAAAAGCAGCGTGCACATTTCTGGTTAAAAATGAAAGGCCATCAACTGACAAACGGGATGCATCACCATTCAAGTCAGCAGGAAGAGCCAAAGCTAGTCCACAGTTTACTAAACGGTGGCAACCTCTTTAAGTTATTCTTGACTGTCAGAAAAAAAAAATCTTTTGCTTTTATTTATTTATTTCATTATTCTTCTTATAGCCTACGCCATCTTTATGTAGAGCAACAATTCTTTTTTTCAGATCCTCAGAGAGTTCTTTGCCAGAGGTGCCATGTTGAACTTCCAATGACCGGTATGAGAGAGTGAGAGCGATAACACCAAATTTAACACACCTGCTCCCCATTCACACCTGAGACCTTGTTACCCTAATGAGTCACATGACACCGGGGAGAGAAAATGGCTAATTGGGCCCAATTTGGACATTTTCACTTAGGGGTGTACTCACTTTTGTGGCCAGCGGTTTAGACATTAATAGCTGTGTTCAGTTATTTTGAGGGGACAGCAAATTTACACTGTTATATAAGCTGTACACTCACTACTTTACATTGTAGCAAAGTGTCATTTCTTCAGTGTTGTCACATGAAAAGATATAATAAAATATTTACAAAAATGTGAGGGGTGTACTCACTTCTGTGAGATACTGTATATATATATATATTTTTTTTTTCTTGCCCCCCCCCTGACTCAAGAGTCAAATGTCGCCCGTGTGTGTGTGTGTGTGCGTGTGTGTGTGTGTGACAGTTCGCTGTTTAGGAAGCACGCAGGAGGCACGAATAAACAAAAACAGTCTTTAATCCACGGAACACAGAGTACATCCACACTGGAAATAGCAGGAAACACACACAAGCATAACAAGTACAACCGACAAACACAGAACGCAAAGGCAAGGACTTATATACTGGGGATAATTAACAAACACAGGTGCCAGGAATCATAATTAAACTAAACGAGGACAGGGAAAAGACCATATAAGGAAAACCAGGAACAAAGACAGGGGCAAAACACAACAAAACAGGTCCATGATCTTGACAGTGTGCACATTACACTGATTATAAGGTGAGCCATCTCATTTTTGTTTTTACAATCTGGAGCAGTTGGATCAAGCAGAGGTGATCAAACAGCTGTCTGCACACCTTGACGTCCCAGGACCGTGTTCGGGGGGGAATGTGGGCTAATCCATGATTAGCTGAAACATTCAAACTGCTGACCTAATCCCTGTTGTTTTCACATTGAGCCCCTCGTCCCACAAGGTAGGACAAATCAGTGACACTTAAAGAGAGAAGAGGAGAACATCTCCATCGGTCTCAACGACACGCCCACAGCGTCTTATTTAATCATGTAAAAATAGGACGATTAAATTAACGAGGCAGCCGTCAAGACGAGCCAGAAACTAGACGTGCAGGGCGTCTAATTACACAGAGCTAAAGGGGCTATGCACATTGATTCAAAATTCAAAAACAAAACTGTGCACTTACTATGTGTGCTTATTAATTTAATTAGCCCAGATACTCTTATCTATATTAGCATCATGCTATAAGGTCTTGTTTGCATCATGTTATGACCACATTGCTTGACGGCCGCTGTTGTGCAGCACAGAGGCTCGTAGCCCAATTACAGGAGGGGTGTCTGAGCCCATCTGGCTTGTGATGATGTGGGTCTGTGGAGGTAAGGAAGACATCGGGCCCTGCTGGCACACATTCAGAACAGAAGGAGGTCAATATGCAGAAATCCCTTCCAGCTCAAAGCAACAGCAACTCTTCAGGAACAACTTCAAAAACAACCAAACCGTACAGAACAACCAACAAGATTTCTTTCAAATTCAGCCAGTTAGATTTTTTTATGTGCGATATGCATCAAATGATTGGTTAATGGTAGTGTTATTTTAGAATTATTATAGTTTTTTATTAGTATTATTTTTTAATTTTAGTTAAAGTTTTAGTAAGTTTGTTGTGTGTGTTTGTCATTTCTATATGGTTTTTTCATTCGTTTTTATTTCAGTTAAAGTTTATTTATTTATATTTTAGTTAAAGGGGTCATATGATGATTCTGATGTTGTGATTCAGAGCAGCAGTAGATGTTAGTGAAGCATCAGGACTGAAGCTCTGGATCAGCTGAGGGAGGGGCTTGCTTTCTTTGCTCATCTCTTGGTATTGCAGGGCTTTATAATGATATGATTGGGGGTCACTGAGCTTCAGATGTTTCCAGAATTTAATTGCCCTTTTTTGTATCTTCATGATACAAAAATGATCTCTCTCTCTCTCTCTTTCTTTCTCTCTCTCGCGCGTTCTCTCACTCTCTCTCTCGCGCGCTCTCTCACTCTCTCTCTCGCGCGCTCTCTCTCTCTCTTTCTCGCGCTCTCTCTCACTCTCTCTCTCTCGCGCGCACACACACACACACACGATGCGCAAAACTCCGCATTTGAACAGTCAATAGCAAATACTTAAACTAATAACAAAACAGTAGCTGATTCAGAATGCACATTTGGGTGCATTATGCAAATATTTCCACATAGTGGGGTAGATATGTGGGGGCGTGTTAGAATGAGCCGTTTTAGGGGGGCGTGGCAGAGTCTTAACTTTGATAAAGAATATCTCTTTGGTTTTGAGACTTTAGTCTTTGCAACTTCAGGGATCTTATCTAAGCACAATCAGCTTGTAACACTCCAAAGAGAAAGGAAAACTTGAAATCGCATCATATGACCCCTTTAACTATAATAACTCTGGTTAATGGTCTACTTTCAGAGTAGCTAGTACAAAGCCAATCCAGTCCCCATCTTTGGCAGCCATATTCTCCTGACACAAATTACAGTCTGTATTTAGTCCAAGGATATGCAACAGTTATCTAAGACACCTGTAGACAACACATTTAATCTACTTAAAATAACTCTAAAGCAGGGTTAAAATGATCTGTAATCAATGAGGATATTGTCTAAAATTGGATCTAAACAAGTCAACAATTCAACATGAAACAGTTCAGACTGTAAATTGCCATGGGCAAGGACTATGAATAAATGACCCATAAAGCAGATAAAATAATAAAATAAAATAAAATAAAACTCCACAAAAATGTTAAACGGCAAACACTTTCAACATTGATAATAAGGAATCCTGCAGCAATGATTTCTGAAGGATCATGTGACATTGAAGACTGGAGTAATGATGCTGAAAATTCAGCTTTGCATCACAGGAATAAATTACATTTAAAATATATTCATTATTTTACACTGTAATAACATTTCACAATATTACTGTTTTTACTGTATTTATATAGTATTATTTATTTATCTACTACTGACAAAATAATGTAGATTTTTAATATAATTAATCAGCTATAGAATGAAAATAATCATTGCCATTTAATAGCAGTTAAGCGTCCATTAACATACTTGCTTACAGGGTTAGTTCAAGTCAGCTAGTTATAAACAAACATTTTAACTTTGATGATAGCCTTTGAAGAATCAACATTAAATATGTACAACAACTTGGTGTAACACAGTCATGTTTGAGTAGAATATGTTTTGGTCTTTGTAATTTCAAATCAAACAAAACTCAGCTGATCTAGTAGCTTAATTTAATCTGAACACAAGTCTAAAAGTCCTCCCGTGGTGTGACTGGGTCTTACAGTCCTCACATGATCATGAGAAGCCATACATCAACCAGCTGTTGGTCTCCAATCATGTTGACCCAATTGATCGGTCTCAGTGAAATGAGCCAGTGTGACAGAGAGGCATCATGAACAATGAGAACATTCTGCAACAAGCTGGAGACGACACATGTGAATCATAAACTGTACTTATGCAGCGGGTCACAGCAACAGGACGAGGATGTGCCCCCTTCCCACAATATGGCCCATACATAGAAACAGCAGCTCCATTCAAGACTCAGGCAATGACACTCAAAGTCACAAGGACTGAAGTTTCCAGGAACTTTAAAAGGATTTTCGATAGAGCGGCAATGACATTAAAATTCACATTATAGCTGATACTTAAATTCTATACAATTTTGTCAAAACAAAACAAATTTTTTTTTTAATGAAATAAAAATGAAAATAAAAAAGTAAAATATAAAATTAACAAAAATTTAAACATGAAACAAAAAACATCAAATATTAAAAAGTCAAATCAATAATTTCAAATGTTACAAGTAAATTACAAGTACATTTTTAGTTAAAATAATTAAAAACCAGTTGTAAATATAGGAACAATGAGCACGCACAGTAGGCCAAAATATATCCAATAATTTTTTCAAAACTGATATGGTACCGATATATTGTGCATCCCTAGTCCTTGATATTAAAACAACTTATATAAAAATTTAACACATATAGGTAAGCCGCTCACAAATAAATATAATCTGCACAGTGTCCACTGTCCATGAATGTTTTAAGCCAACATTTTTATAAGAATGATAATAAACGCTCTTATATGATGATAGGTCTCTTACTTGCTAAATGCAGTCTAGAGACGGTTTCAGTGGTCATGGACAATTATAGCCGCAGTGACCTCTCATAACTAAGTAAGCCAAAGCCTGAAGTGCACTCAACGAAACAGTAAAGTAACTTAAATAAACATCACAGGATGGAGCTTCTCTAAAAGAAAACAGCTGTCTGTTCTCCAGCAAGTCATTACGCAAGACTCTTTATTGACTGAACCATTAAGCTTTGCACCCAAACAACACCGGCTCAAAAGTGCTGTGTGTTTCCCCAGACAGTAAAAGGCCTCAAATGAAATTGGAGATTGGAAGTGAAAGTTCTGGAGATGTAATGAAATTAGTAACTTCTGTCCAGGCGCTGGAATGCATCGGTTCGCTCTCAGCGGGGGTTGGAAAGGAAGGTGACACAGCAGACTTGAGTCAGGAATGATGAATAATATTTAGTCAGGTGGCTACAATCTGCTCAACCCTCTGTATTTATTAGCAGTATAACTTCACATAAATGATCAAGATAACCTCCATTATGAACTACATTTTTTATTGAGTACAAGGAAAAAACCACATTCTAGACTTTTTTTTAATGCAAAACCTACTGGCGCTTTTGCGGCCTTGACCTTTCAAACTACCATTCACAGAGTGACTGGACGGCTCTGTGTCCAAAGCACAAGGTCTTTGAGGGTTGCCAGATACTGGCAGGAATAGAATTGCTCCAGATGACAGGGATGGATAATTGTAAAGGGTGTGTGGATCCATGTGAAGAGTCAGTGTGTGAAACTAGCCATGCAGAGGTAATGCACTGCATTCAGCAACAAGTAAAGGAAATAGATGGTATTAAATGTTTTAGATGAGGAGAAACCCAGAAACATCCTGGGATCTTACATAACAGCTTTTACCTCCATACAAAGGCCATTAATACAGTGGTTGTGTCCAGGATGCTAAACAAGGCTTAAACCACCCTCAAATTTTGGGGCCAGATTTCTTTTTTTTTAGTTAGTAATATTTTATATAATAATTTATTCAGCAAAGATGCATTAAATTGATCAAAGGTGATACTAAGGACATTTATCATGTTACAAAATATTTCTATTTCAAATAAATATTCTTTTGAACCTTTAAAGGGGTCATATGATGCGATTTCAATTTTTCCTTTCTCTTTGGAGTGTTACAAGCTCTTGGTGCATAAAGAAGATCTGTAAAGTTGCAAAGACTAAAGACCCCTTTAATAATAATAAAATAATAATAATAATAATAAATGTTTCTTGAGCAGCAAATCAGCATATTAAATAATTTCTGAAGGATCATGTGACGCTAAAGGCTGATGAAAATTCAGCTTTGTACCACAGGAATAAATTACATTTTAAAACTTATTACAATAGAAAACTGTTCTTTTAAATTGTAATAATATTTCAGAATATTTCTGTTTTTACTGTATTTTTGATCAAATAAATGTAGTCTTTGTGAGCATAAGAGACATTAAAAAATATTAAAATATCTTACCAACCACAAACTTTTGAACGGAGTGTTTTCTTTTTTGTTGGGTTTAAAAATGTTTAGATACTTAATGACGAAAATTAGATTACAAGCTAAATTACAAGCAACTACAACTACAAGCAAGTCATTACAGATCATTTTATTTATTACTTTTATTATCCATTCAAATATTAATATACACTTGCATATATATATATATATATATATATAAATTATTATAAACAAACTGTAAAAAAAAAA
>NW_015646165.1:157587-166721 GCF_001515625.1 Sinocyclocheilus rhinocerous | reverse complement strand
TTCTTTATAAAATAGATTATACTTTAATTCTAATTGTAAAACAGCCAACCGCCCTGAAAATCACTGTATTCACAAACTGGTTGTGTTCCAATTGCTCGTTTGGACAGCAAAAGTCCCCTCACCCAAAGTATTAAAATACGTTTGTACTACAGACATGAATGACACCTCAAATATTGTGGCTTCTTGAGAAGATTTAAAGGGGTCATATGATGTGATTTCAAGTTTTCCTTTCTCTTTGGAGTGTTACAAGCTGTTCGTGAATAGATAAGATCCCTAAAGTTGCAAAGACTAAAGTCTCAAGAAGAGATTGAGGAGACCTGACTCACACAGCCAGATGGCATCCATTAAGGTGCTGCTTCCCAGTCTGGAAGTTTTTGATTTGGAGCAGGGATTATGTATGCCGCCCGCCCAAACACACACACACACACACACTCACTCCGACGCATTTACTCAAACACACGCTCACGTGGGGAGTAACTGGAGCTGGTGCTGAGGAGGGGATGTGGGTGTAAAGGAATGCTGGTTTATTTGTCTAACCTCTGGATCTCGGTGCTTACCACAGTCACAGCTAGAGTCAGTGCGTGGGACATTCGGAATTCTTTAGCTCCCATGTTTCACTATAATGCTGGACCAGCGTACCTCCTTCCTCTCGGAATATACTGTCAAGAGAGCCATCGGATGGGAAGGAATTTTCTCAGCCATTTACATTTACACTTCACCAAGCTGCTCTGCTTTAAATGATATGAGCTGAGAAATAACTGCAATGAAAATGTATTATTTAAAAACAACTATACATTATCAGCACTGTCAAAAAATACAATTATTAAAAATTGTTTTTATTATTTATTTGTTTTTATATTTATTATTTGTGTATATATATGTATGTTCTTATTTTTTATTTAGTTTTTCATACATTTTTCTTATATTTTTCTTTTTCATTTTTAAAGTATTACCAAAAAATTAAATTTAAAACAGATCAGCATATTAGAATGATTTCTGAAGGATCATGCGACTCTGAAGACTGGAGTAATGATGCTGAAAATTCTGCTTTGCATCACAGGAATAAGTTACGTTTCAAAATATATTTAAAATAGAAAACAATATAATTTCACAATATTACTATTTTTACTCACTTTTGATCAAATAATTGCAGCCTTGTTGAGCTAAAGATCCATAGACGCTACTGGCATAGAAATTTCACTTCATCTTTAAAAGCCAATACAAAGAGGTATTATTTTGAGCATTAACTCAATGAAACACAAGGAAACAACTATGAAGAAATGCTGTGCATGATTCAACCGTAAGTGCCCATGTAATCGCAGCCAAAAAAATACTCTGAGAGGAACATCAGGACATTAAAGTGCATATGAGCCACGCTGAGTGAATCATGGAAAATCAATGACTGCTGGGCATTGGACGGCTGGCCAAACATCCCTCTCACACTCAGTCAGCTTAGTTAGTGTATTAGTGTAAATCCTGACCATTAAGTCAGTCATTAAGCCAGTAAGTGTTCAGCACCAACAGAGTACCAACCTCTGATTTTCACAAGGTAATTAGGGTAAAATCAATGACTCAAGCAACAAATTGCAGACTAATTACTCATTTAGTAGAGGTTTTATACCAAGTTACTTAAGGGCCCACTTTAAAAATTAAAAATCTGTCATAATCTGCTCACTCTCACATTGATCAAGTATTATGTAAACAAGATTTGCGCACAATAGCAGTGAATCATTACTTAATTTCACTCACACTTTAGCATACTTAACAGTGTACGACTTTTGTTGGTGCTTTTTCCATCTTGCAGCTTGAACACTGCGGTCACCATTCACTTTCAATGCGTGGAAAAGAGCAGTCTAGACAGTCTGCTCACTAGTTTATTTTGTGTTTACAGGGGAAAAAACATCATACCTCTTTTTACCAACAGAATAGTAGATTATGGCATAATGTTGATTAAGACCACAATGGTGAACAATGAAGGATCACTCCTGAGATTCAAACCTGCGACCTTCACTTCTCAGACCAGATTTTTAAGCACAATATGTACACTAAGTGAGCCTTACAAACAGGTTTTCAAAATGCACTGGTAAATAATAATAATAATAATAATAAAGCAACCATTCTTTTCCAATTATATACATTATTCAGCTTCACTAAGACTGGCACATAATGAATTCATCCATGGCACTGACTCGTTGACTCACTGAATCATTCCCGAAAATTGAATGGAGTGAACTACAGAATAGCAGATAACTTGCAAATGGAAATATAAGAAAACTATATAATATGTCATTCTCAACATGACATTGTTCACAGCGCTTATTCACCCAACTATCTCAATGTAACTTACACCTCCCATCGCAAACGTTTCAGTGGAAAACAGATATTTCAGCTTACCGAAAGCGGGGTGAATCTTTGATGCAGTCTTCAAAATCCACCGTCATCCTGGACGACTTATTTCCAACGATTAAAACTGAAATTTCATCGCCGTCAGTAAACAAGAGCGTAAATGTAGGAGATCCCGCGCACTACAACCTCTTCCCTCCACAGGCAGCGAGTGAATCCACGGAGCTCAAAGACTCTCCTAATGCTACAGTAAGGGACTGTCAACAGTTTCTCTACTCGGACTAAAACGCGTAAAAGCGTGAACGGCTACCGTCAGACTTCAGACCATATGGTGTTGTCTTTGTCACGCTTGGTAATTTTGCTACAAACAAACAAATGAACATATAAATAACTAAAATAAAATAATAAATGTGTTGATGTTTTCTTAAAAGCACTTTTAACAGACTAAACTACTACAGCATATTTTAGTGTGACTGTGAATGCAGTGTTAATTTCATGCAACCTCTGATACTACATTTTGTTATGAATTTTTAGTTCAATAACTAAAGTTGGTTATTAATTTTTAGTTCAATAATTTTTGGAGTTATCCCATATAAATAATGTAACATTTCAACATGTATTAATAAATTGAGTATTCATCTTTTTTTTTTTTTGCCGTTTGCAGTTTGCATTGCATATATTTTGAATTTGTAATCAAATTCCTGTTCATCTGAATACTTTTTAATCTAATCAAAGTCTAATGAAAACTCAATCAAGATGTTAAAGATCAACACTGCTTCTGGTTAATAACACATTTTTAAAAAATGTATACTATTCTGAACATAGCTTATGATTGTATATGTGCATGTGGGTTTGTGAGAGAAATAAATGAAAGTAACAGAAAAAAAAAACATTTATAATATACAAACATATGGAAAGCGTTTGTGTGAGCAGACGCAATCTTTTGAGATGCTCCCTAAATCTATTCAGATTCAACACACCCACTTGTCAATCTTATATTTGCATGAAAAAAAGGGTAGTCATTTGTAAAAGGTCATGTGCTATGTTACATGTTATATAATGATTTTATTTTCGTAGATTATATGTTATTAATGTATTTGAAGTCTGTAAATGTGCAAATTGATCTGACAATGTAAGTAATGGTGTGAAAATAGATGCAGACTGTAAGAATGAACCTTGAACTGCATTGATGAATGGTTTCATGTTATGCTTTTAAAGTTGAACGTGTATCTATAAACATACAGTAATTCATTTTTTCATCCTACAACAATGTTTAGATTATGAATTCTCCTCTTTCTGCTCTTTCAAGAAATCTTACTGCAGCACGGAAGACATCTTTCAACATATGTTTTAACTTTGCTGACAGCTTCTTTTTTTCATGTCTTGTTTAAAATGTTTAGTTCATATCCAGCTCTGGAAAGCAGCACCAGTTCACATATAATGCCTGGACTACAGCTGGGAATATTATCATCTTGCCGACCACCAGCAACACATTAACTGAGGACATGAATTCTGATCAGCTGACCTTGGATAACCTGCAATGCTCATTGTCATCTTTAGCACAAACCACAGGTTTAATGTAACAGAATTGAGTTGCTAGATTTTTCCTCCTGGGTCAAAACTGCTGAATCAGTCACAAATGCATTTCTAGAGGGCTTATAATATTCCCCAAGAACAAATATGAGTCTCAATGGAACTATACACATTAGCCACCCATATTTTATCACTAGACAAGCTGGTAAACAAAGGCAAGGCAATTATGTTGTTGTTTTTTTTTAATCAAAAAAGGCAAGCACAGCATTTTATGACCGGTTGAGCATCATTAATATTTAATCAGATTTACTTTTATGCATTTGACAGATGCTTTTATCCAGAACAAAAAAGAAGATGATACATTTAGTCCTGGTTCACTTTGCGTTCACACTGTCATTTTAACATCAAACGTAAAGAATCAAAACAAAAGGCGTAAGGATATGGTCACAACAACTTTTATGACATACATTTTGCAAACTTACAGAACATCCAATACAACACTGTGATCTGGGTTAAATGCGCGATTGTGATGGTATTTTTACAAGCTTATAACTAATGAAAAGCTTATAAAATGTGTAAAGGTGTGAAAACAGCAGCAGGAATTTCACCGTTGTAAGGAGACGGCGGTTCTGATGCCTCTAATGAGCAACATACTGTAGCTCCTATGACAAGAAGAACCAGGTATGCTTGAGCATTCGGTCATTTTTAGGGTTGTATCTTGTGACATCACATCCTGTTTTTGGTTCATGTTGCATGTATTTCAGTTGAACCGCACCAGTTTCTTTAGAAGCAGACCCACGTTTTCAGTGGTTCGGATGGCAGCATTCACACTTATTCAAATGAACAGATCATTTGCACCAGATTTAACCAAACCTGCCAACTGTGAACACACCCTTAATGTATTATAAAAATGGATTCAGTGTGGTACTGTAGGTCTGAGTTCTCTGCAGCATCGTAGCCCATCCGATTTCTTTCCCTGAAGTTGGCAGAATAAATGACAATACAACTACAGTTCCTGTACTGATTGAAATCTGGAAGTGTTTGGCTTGTAGATTTCACAAATGAAACCTGATACTAAGAGGGATTTGCATTCTGGCAGGTGATAAGTGCCATAGCAAAAATGCAAACATCTGTGGAGGATTTTGTGCAAAACAATGCTTCTTATCAAGTTGCAGTGGACAGAACTGAGTTGTTTATTTCAAAATCATAACTCGCAACAAAACATGCCCCATGTTAAGTCACATGTATTATATATTACAATATTATGTTCTTATGAAGCCATATATAATGGATTTCCTTGGCATAACTAATTTTTTTATGTTTTTGAAAGAAGTCTCATATTCTCATTAAGGCTTTTGTTTGATAAAATAAATACAATAAAAACACTTAACATAGCTGTTTTCTATTTGAATACATTTTTAAATGTAATGCATTCATGTGGTGGTAAAGCTGAATTTTCAGCAGCCACACACACACACACACACACCTTACTAATTGAATAAATGCATAGACTCGAGTAGATAAATAATCCTCCATACCCATTTGAAAGAAAAAACTCAAGCTTCTTCATATTTTAATTGCATATTTGGCATGGGTTCTTCATAATTATCTCTATTGTTCTTTGTAATCCACAAGGTCGTTCATGAAAAGATGGCAAGCATTTAGATAAATGAACATGCCAATTGTTCTAATGGCATTTTTATGGCAAGAACCAAATTAGAGCATCAATAGCCCGCATTTATTTTTTGAAGCCAAAAATAGAGTGCATTATTAATTCACAGGAACTGGGGCAGCCTGGGGGAGGGACAGGCACGCGGATTTTACTCCAGGCCTTTATAGAATGCTATTGTTCAGACTGGTCCCATGCAGGGAAAGCCATGCCCATAAATTGGAATGATGTCATTCCCTTTTTTCCGCACTTGAGATGTCAGAATAGCCCCTGGACTGTCCATGACAGTTTGTTTGGGGTGGGCTAGGAAGTTAAGTCACATGTTATTGCTCATACTGAGAGTTAGAACAAACGCCTAGCACAAAGTCTTAATCATCAGAGCATAATTCATCCCTGAACATTTGTGCAGAAACTGTACTTCAAATTATGCAGTATACTGTATGTTGAAAAGAGGTGTACTTGTACTTTCTTTAGTGATTGGACTAATTATTTGTGCTAGGTGGATGATAAAAAATTTGGACAGACTTACACTGAAGGAGGGAACAGACATAAGCAGTTAGAAAGCACCTAGAAATGCCCTAGCAATGAATAAGAACATGCTAGCAACTGCATAGCAATATGCTAACATCACATTGAGTGTTGCACAAACACCACACTGAAAAGAATGGCTTTAAAACAATTTTCACTTAGAAATTACTTGTAAACTTTCACAAATAATTACAAAGAAACATCAAGTAACACATTTTTTAAGACAAACAAATTCTTGTCAACTCAGTAATCTTTACAACTTTTTTATAGTGCATTTGCTTACAATGTAAAAAAAGACAAGACAGATTATGATTACAGATTACAAAATTGATTAATTTTTTCAAGCTATTTGTAATTTCACTTTTATTTAAACAAATATTATTTATTAATTTATGAATTTAATTAATTGTATTTCATTTTGTTTTTTGGCACACTTTAAATGTATACATGTCCAGATACAATGTCTAAATATCCTTCAAATAAAATAAAATTTACTTTAAATGCAAAACTGCATAAAGTACCAGTATTAACTGTTTTCTTGTTTTAAGCATAAATCTAACATATTTTTAAGGGAAATGCATGCATACATAAATAAATCTGTTAAAGGGTAAATTTGATTGCATAGCCAAATCCATAAGCAATCATCCAGAGATTCACTCAATGCAACAATAAAGAAGATAAGATCATTTACTAATTCTGATTAAAATGTATAGTCCTATATTCTCAAAAACATTTCTCATTATTAAAGCTTACATAAATTGCCCAGTGAGCCCATTGTGTTGTCTTTTTTAACTACATTTTTGGACCTTTTACCTATATTTTGTCAGGATAGTTTGAGAAGAGATGTGAAGCGTCAGTAAAGGAGAGAAGGGAACAGGATCATAAAGCACCTCAAGCCGGAACTCGAAACGCTGCGGCTCCAACATGGTGTTGTCATTTGAGTGACTCAGGCCGGCTTCAATCAAAACCTGCCTGTGACTAAACAGCACGTTTCTCCATGTCAGCACGACTGAAATGCTGATTTTGACAGCAGCAGCAGTGATGGAATCCGTGGCTTTGAGATCATGAGGACAGCAGAGCACATGTGTCTGTATCTGCTCTCAGCCTCCAGCTGTGTCTCGCATGCAAAACCTCCTCTGCTCTGTTACGGTAGTTAAAATTAGAGCGTTTTCAAATCCAGCGAGACTTCCCATTCTCCTGTCTCTCTTCCCCCGAGCTTTCTCTCCGACTTTCACAGATCAAAGCTGGATTTTTTTCTTTTGTGGTGGCTGTTGAGTCAGCAATCTAAATTAGAAATGAAAGCAGGCAGAGAAAAAAAAGCGAGACAGAGATTGACAGGAAGTATTCCATCTTTGCAATTGAAGCAGTTCCATTATATTTGCAGGCATTCCATAAAGAATTCTATAAAGTACCGGATCTTAAAATCTTTTTAATGGAGCATTATCTGCAAGACCATTCAGAATAAAGGAAATTATCATAATTGCTCATGTCTTACACCTGGGCGACAGACAGACAGACTGACTGACAGGCAGATAGATGTTGTCACATCCCAACAGTAAGTGCTTACAGTCTTGTATATAGATATTATGTTCAGTTAGATTTGTATCTGCTGTACTTCATGAATTAACTTGTTTTTATCTGCACATCATATTACAGACCCATACTCGCTGGTTTAATATGCCCTTGTGGAGATACTAATGGTGATTCAAAAGCAATACATACATATACGAGGTTAGTTTCTTTAATATATTACAAAATGCATGAGTGAAAATAATGCTAAAGATATTGATCTCAGACATTTGTGTTTTTTTTGTTCTACAACTAATTACAGCTCTTTTTCTCAAAATCTCTTAATCCTGACAGGAAAACCAGACAATTTGGAGAAGGTGTTGTAATGACCCTGCTTGGCAGAAAATAAGATGTTTTAAAGGAATACTCCTCCTCAAAATGAGAATTATTTAATCATTTATTAAATCTCATACTGTCCCAGATGTATATGACTTTTTTCTTAAGATGAACACAAACACGAATTTTAGAAAAATAATCCATCTCTGTGAGTCCTTATAATGCAAGAGGATGGGACCCTCAAAGTTAATGCTTCATATTTAAATACTAGTATGTTTCACTTTTTTATACAAGCGATCATGAGAAAGACGTTGTGAAGACGCCTTCAGTAGACATTTATTCATCCACTAGATAGATAGACAGACAGACAGACAGACAGACAGATAGATAGATAGATAGATAGATAGATAGATAGAAAAAGAAAGAAAGAAAGAAGACACAATACAACAGATGGATTGATGGATGGACAGACAGACAGACATATAGATAGAAATGAGTAAATAAAGCAGAACAATAGAGCACATGAGCAGCTGTACGGTCGCTGTGTCCTGTCAACTCAGATTTTGGCTGTTCTTCTCTCATCTCAGGCACATGTGCTGCAGCAGTGTGGATTGGTGGATTTGCTGTGAGAGATGCGAGTCTCAGGGAGGTTGACCTACTTTTGATCCCAGCACTTCCCAATGCTCTCTCTTTCTCCAGATGGAAGAAGCAAACCCCCCACTGAACGCATGCACACTGTATGTAACAGTATCAACTACTGACTGCAGGTGCTACAACCGAAAGCCACTGGAGTGATTCAGCCACTTTCCAGCCAAAAGTATATTATGCATGTTCTTACTCTCTCTCTAACTCTGTCTGTCTCTGATCCATTATTCATCCTCAGTGTGTTTGCATTTTTTTCAGTACATACTCTGGCCTTTTCTTGTGGGAAGAGTTTTAGGCCCAATCCCAAATTCCCCTCCGTTTTTTAAAGAATACAAACACAAGAAAATTATATATAAATATAGGTATGGAAAAAAGATTTAAAAAAATACGAATAAAATCAGTCGTATAATGTAAGTGGATGGAAATCACGGCTTTGAGAGTCATAAAACATACACAAACAAAACCAAATTAAACCCTGCGGCTCGTGACGCTACATTGATGTGTAAAGACACAAAACGATCGGTCTGTGCAAGAAACTGAACAGTATTTATATCATTTTTTACCTCTGATT